>NW_006160087.1:1639880-1643810 GCF_000334495.1 Tupaia belangeri chinensis | reverse complement strand
CGGGCGCACGCGCCCTATAGAAAAAACCCCCCCCAAAAAAAAAAAAAAAAAATCACAGCAGCAGCATGTGCACGTGTGCCCAGAACCCGGGAGGAAAATGGAGGAGAAGGGACTGCGTGGCCACGCCTCCTCGGGGGTGATTTCTCACTTTCCCGCTGTCTCTCTGCGACTCTCTCCAGCAAGCACATGCACCCTACAGCAAAAACTTAAATAAAAAAAAAAAGTTGGCCAGAACTGTGCATGGACAGGGACAGCACCCAGGACATGTGCTAGCTAGAGCGGGAGGACCCGGACGGGGGCGCCCCAGAGGACCGCACTTCCGGCTGGTGGAGCGAGGCACATTGTCAGAGAGAGAGAGAGGGAGGGGAAGCACCTCCCAGGAGGGATGGCCACGCCACAATCCCCTCTCCTCTATTCTCCTCTTGGGATTTTGGGCATGCGTGTACACACATACCTGTGGTGTTTTTCAGAACCATTTTTCTTTTTTTTTTTTTTTGAGAGATTTTTGCTGTAGGGCACGTGTGCACTCACTGGAGAGACAGAAAGTGAGAAATCACCTCCCAGGAGGGATGGCCATGCCGCAATTTCATCTTCTCCATTCTTATCTCAGGGTCTGGTCATGCACACACAAGTGCCTGTCATGAATTTTAAGCCACCAGGTCCAGGACTCAAACTGTAGTCAACTATGTGGGAGTCTAGTGACGTAACCATTCCGCCGCCTGCTGGTACCATTCAAGATCATTTTTCAAGCCACTGGGTCTAAGACAAACTGCACAGTTGGTCTTGTGGGATCCAGCCACCTTCACCACCAGGCCACCGGGCTGGCCCTCCAGTCTCATACGTCTACCCTGGAAAACTCTTGCACAAGTTCATAAGGTGACAGACATGATGATGCCAAAGATGGCATTCTACTTCATAGCAAAAAACTGTAGATGACTCAAATACTGATAGAGAGTAGAATATAAAAATTAATTGTGCTATGTTAATTTAATGGAATACCATACAGAAGTGAAAATAAATGGTATACAATCCCATGCATCAACAGTGAGAAGTCTCAGAAAGATAATGTTGAAGAAAAGAAGCAAGGCTCAGAATGGATACGAGTACAGAGTTCAAAACCAGTAAAAACAAAACAATACATGGTAAAAATAACAGTATATTATCTAGGAAATGATTCATATGTGGTAAGACTATAAAGAAAGGCCAAGCAATACTCACTACAGCAGTTGGTGGTAGTCCTGGGAGGAGAAGAGGGAGGACGCGACCAGGGAGGGGAACACAGGCATCTTCTAGGCTCTTTCCTACCTTGGGTGAGGGGTAGGAGTCGTTCACTTCACTCCTGAAATGCTACACACACATCACACACCCTCCTGCACACTTGTCCATCTCACTGCAGAGCAAATGAAAAACCTATCACGTGCCGGCCCCATGCAAAGGTACTGTGGATGCGGACGCTGGCTCAGACTCCATCTCCGCTCTGCTAAAAGTACTTTACTGAAGTCAAAGACTTAAAGCTCATAAGCCTTTTCTGATCCACGATAGAGCAAACATGTGCGTGCAAGAGAGAGAAAGAGAGGCGCCCTCCACAGGGTCTGGTCACACCGCGATCCCCTCCCTCCAGCCCTTCGGATCTTGGGACTGCCAGACGGCCTGGAGGCTGCCAGAGCCAGGAATCCCAGCCAAGGTCACCGCGTGGATCGGGCTTCTCCTTGGCAGTGCACTACCGCTGCCCGGTGGAGCTGGCCCAACTGACATTTTCCGCTCTCATTTCTTTGGCCTCTCAGCAGCATTACACTGCTAACCTTATTCTTGAAATGGTGTCTTACCTCGGCTTTTATGAAACCATTCTCTGGGCCGTTCCTTTCAGTCTCCTAAAAGGCCTGTGTCCCACCACCTAACCAATAAATACTGGAATTCCTTAATGCTCACGGCAGGAAGTTCATTCTTTTCATACTCTGCTGTCTCTAGCCACGTCCTTGCCCATAGCTCCAATTACCTCGCACGCGGCGAAGGCTTCGCTCTCAGCTCCGCTCTCAGCTCCGCTCTCTGCTCCGCTCTACAGGTCCGGAGGTGCCTCCCTCACCTTTTCTATCCACGCCCCATGTCCTGGGCTGCTTCAAAGCATCTAAACTTTTACTTGTTAAAAACAAAACGTGTGCATTCCCCCAAACAGTGCCAGCATTCTTTCTCAGTGAGTGACTACCAGTGGGCCTCAGTAATTCTGCTGGATGAAAACAGTCTTTTGTTTTTTCTTTTATAGAATGAAAAATCTCACGCTCTTTTCTTCCTAGGAAGGGCCTGAAAATGAGGGACGTTATGTTGGTGATGATTCTACATAGGAATAACATCTTTCCCAAACATCATTTGGCAATTAAGGTTTCCTACATAAAGGGAAGGAATCAAATAAAATGAGTTCTTTTCCCTCTAATTCAGAGTTTTTCCAAAACACACCAGTAATACTACATCATTAAAATATTTTCCTCTTCTTTGTGTACATTTCCTTGTCTCCTCTTTCCACTTCATTTTTGCACACAATAGGTTCTTACTGTTTTTCTTCATTTTCTGTTTCTACTTTTCTCCGTTTCCCTTGGCCCAGCTCTCCAGGACTACAGCAGAACAAGCTATTTAGATCAGCAAGTACTGAGCACCTACTGTGCGTTCTGGGACGGGGTGTGGAGCAGGATCAGGTTCTGACTCCGAAGTGCTCTGTTTCTGTCTGGGCCAGGAGTAAACAATGAAGTCAGAGCGTAATATGAGCTAACTGGGGAATCCAGTGCAGTGATGGAGAGAAACCGGGCGGCTACTTTAGACTGCCGTTAGGGAAGGTCTTTCTGAGCTGGTTAAATGTGTGAAACAGGTCAGATTCCAAGGGGACAGTCATTGCGTTACTTGGCACTAGTAGGCACAAAGACCCTCAGAGAGAAGCAAGCAGGCCCGTCTGAGGGCTGCACACAGTAGACAAGGGAAAAGGTGGGGTACACTGGGGTAGAGGCGGGGATCCGGTCACACGGGGCTTTGCACACCCAGAGTGAGAAGGCGGTGTTCACCCTTTCAGGAATCCATTCTTTCCAATGTCTCTAGGGTCTGGTATTTTCTTTTTCATTCCATATTGATATTGGTTATCTATGTTTTTTGTTTTTTTCTTGATCAGTCCTTATAATGATTTATAACATTATTAATCATTAAAAAGAACCAACTTTTGGGCTAGCAGGTGGCATGATGGTAAGGTGTTGGAATCTACATGGTGGACCGCGGTTTGAATCCTGGACCTGGAGGCTTGAAAATCACGCCAGGCACATTTGTGTGTACGCCCAAAATTCCAAGAGGCAAATGTAGGAAAAAGGATTGTGACATGGCCATTCTCCCCAGGGAGTAATTTCTTATTTTCCCTCTCTCTGAGGAGTACATGTACCTTATGGCAAAAAACCTAAAAAAAAAGAACCAATTTTTGACTTTGTGGATTCTGAGTGTTTCCTATTTCATTAATTTCTGTTCTTGTCTTTATTATTTTCTTCCTTCTTTCTTCATATTTAATTTGCTGTTTGTTCCTTAACTTCTTAAGAGATTTAAAGCTTTATAATGTTCCCTCTATGCTCGACTTTATTTACACCCCAAAATACTTTATATATTTTTTTTCATTATCATTCAGTTACGAATATTTTCTATTTTTTACTGTGATTTGCTCTTTGATCCATAGATTACATGAAGGTGTACTGTTTAATTTCCAAATATTTGGTGTGAGGGTATCATAAAACGCCCTTTCCCTACGGATTGAGAACACACTCACCCAGTGGTCTGAAGGTCTAATGTGTGATTGCAGAGCTGGGAAACTTGCTGAGACTAGCTCTGAGGTCTAGAATACGATCAGTGCATGCCCATGAGCTGGGCTGGCTGAGGCTGGGGTGCATCTTGGCATGGAGATCTTGGCGG
>NW_006160087.1:1636227-1639863 GCF_000334495.1 Tupaia belangeri chinensis | reverse complement strand
TTCCCTGTCTCTTTCTTTGTCCTTCTCTCTCATGCAAGAAATAAACTTAAAAAGAGAGAGAGATAGAGATTAATTTGAGTCCTAGGAAAATGGCAGAATCCTCTAAAAAGGATTTTTTTTTTTACTTATGTCAGGTACCAGCAAAGACGACTAGGCTGGAGCCATTCTGGCCCGAGGCCTAAGTCTGAGCTGGCCTGGAGCACCTCAGCGACATAAACCTGAGCTGCTCCACGAATGCCTTACTTCTAGTCGACTCTTACGTAAAGGTGTCCCTTTTAAGGGCCCCACCTTAAAGAACACGTGCGTTCATCAGACTCCACCTTGGGGAGGCTCTTGGCTTTGGTTCCTGTCTTGTTTCCCTGTAAGGCTATTGAAACCCCAGTCTGACCTCACAGAGACTTCGCCAAGACCAGCAAATGCCTTCAGAGAAAAGAGGTTTAAGTGCTGAACCCCCTTCTCTGTGTTGCTGATTTCCCCTAGATTTTGTCCCAGCACCATCTTACTATTTTGTTAGTGTTCCAACCCAGTATAGAAAATTGAAAAATAACATCTCTCTGCACTTTGCCAGTTGTCTTCAGTAGTCCTAAATACCAGAAGTGAAAGTTCCTAGATTAGCCTATGGGAAGTCAAAGGATGATTTTTAAACTAGGAAGGAAGGTAATAGATTAGTCTATTTTGGTCACATAATAGCTAAAGGCAAGAGACACACTCTGTCTACAGACTCTTAAAATAAATATTTAATAAATGTTTATTTATTATCATTTTAAATTTTGCAATAGGGCATGTGGACTCACCAGAGAAAGAGAAAGAAAGAGAGGGAAAGTGAGAAAGTAAGCCACCAGGTCTGGGACTTGAACTGTGGTCAGCCACATGGCAGAGTCCAGCGCCCTAACCACCACGCCACCTGCTGGCACATACAGACTCTTTCACAGGCCAAAGGAATACTGTATTGAAATCATTAACCAAGAGGAAAATGAGTGAGCCGTGTGAATTTGTTATCTGCATTAGCTTGTTTTACATGGATGTGTGTTCTCCCCCTCTCTTGACTAGACAGTAAGGGTGGTTTTTTTGTTTTGTTTTTTTAAAGAGGTTTTTGCTATAGGGCCTGTGTGCTTGCTAGAAAGACAGAGAGAGACAGAGAGGCAGAAAGCGAGAAATCACCCCTCGGGGGATGGCCACGCCACAATCCCTTTTCCTCCATTCTCCTCCCAGGATCTTGGGACGTGCCCAGCGTGAGTTTAAGCCACCAGGTCCAAGACTCGAACTGCAGTCGACTACATGGGAGTCCAGCGACATAGCCATTACACTAACTGCTGGTCCCGACAGCAAGGGTTTTTTAAAAATTATTTTACTTAGGGGACCAGCAGGTGGTGTGGTAGTTAAGGTGTTAAGACACTGGACACTCCCACATGGCCAACCACGGTTTGAGTCCCGGACCTGGTGGCTTGCTTTCTCACTTTCCCTCTCTCTTTCACACACTCTCTCTCTGTGTCTCTCTCTGGTCAAATTAAAATAAATGAATGAAAGAATAAAATTAAATAATAATTCTTTAAAAAATTATTTTATTTCACTTTATTTATTTATTTGACTAGAGAGGAACACAGTGAGAAAGAGAGAGAAAGGGAAAGTGAGAAAGCAAGTGGCCAGGTCCGGGACTCAAATCGCCATCAGCTGCGTGGGAGTCCAGAGCCCTTACCCACCACGCCACCTGCTGGCCCCAAGACAGTGAGTTCTCAATGGTTAGGTACCATTCCTGTTTTCTCTAAGCACCTACCATTCTTCAGGGCCTAGGACAGAGAGATAAAATGCCAGTCTTCTTGCCTTCCTTGTCACCACCTGAGGCTTGAAGGCCCCAAGGCAGGACGCTCAGGCAAGTGGAAGAAACTCTGCGTCATCTCGTTCCCCTCGGCCGTACTGGGGTAAGAGCCTGAGCTGAAACTGAGAGCACTACAATGGACATACAGCATTTTTCTCTTCTTAAGAATTATTTCTTCTAATTTTACTTATTATTATTTTAAAATTTCCTGTAGAGCACATGTGCTTCCCAGAGAGAGCCAGAGAGCCAGAGAGAGGGAAGGTGAGAAAGCAAGCCACCAGGTCTGGGACTTGACCGTGATCGGCCACGTGTGAGTCCGGCGCCTTAACCGCCACGCCACCTGCCAGCCCCGACCTTACATCATGTTCGAGGATTTAATCAGAACGAAGGATAAACACGCAGACAGATACAAATATAAAGCTGATACTGTTCAGTTGCGTCCAGCCTAGAAGTCGGCCGCTCTCATACACTCACAGCCGACAGATGCGTGAACCAGGGGAGGCTAAAACACCCACACATCAAGAGATCAAGTATTTTACACAAGTTTTGACCCAGAAGCTCCATGTTTATAAATTGGTCTTAAAAAATAATTATGAGGGGCCAGCAGGTGGTGTGGTGGCTAAGGCTCCTGGATCTCACTTGGCCAACTGTGTGGTTCGAGTCCTGGACTCAGCAGCTTGAGAAACACGCTCTGTGTGTGTGTCCAAAACCCTGAGAGAAGAATGGAGAAGAACTGTAGTGTGGTCACCTTCCTGGGGGCGATTTCTCACTACCCCCACACCCAACCCACATCTCACGCTGGCAAGTGCATATACCATGTAGCAACAACTAAAAAAAAATTGTTTAAATAAAAATCATGGGTGTTTGCAAAGGTTCCATTACCTGGATGGTCATTATAAGAGGAGGAAAATTTTTCATTTCCATTGGTTGGAAATTAGTGATTGCACCTTCATTTAACAGAGTATTATGATAGTTAATGACACACAAAGGTTCACAATAAAGTGATAAATGCAGTGTATAAAAGATCTTGTATGTATGGCAAGATATTTTTTTTTAATTATTTTATTTAACTTTGTTTATTTATTTATTTTTAATTTGACCAGAGAGGAACAAAGAGAGAGAGGAAAAGCAAGCCAGCAGGTCTGGGACTTGAACTACAGCCAGCCATGTGGAAGTCCAGTGCCCTTAATCACCATACCACCACCACCCCCCCTTTTAATCTATATATATATTCAGAAGCCTAAAATACTAGACAGCTACACAACAAAATTTAACAGCATTACTTTGGGGTGTTGGAATAACAGGTTTTTTCTTGGCTTTGCTTATTTTTTTTCCTCGAATCCTCCATAATAAACATTATATTGTTATTATGTGTATTTTTTGGCCAGAACGCACATGTGCCAGAGAGAGAGAGAACCCCTCAGAGGGGTGTGATCACCCCACAATCTCTTCCATTTCTCCATTCTGCCAGGATTCTGGCACACATGCGTCCAGTGTACCCCCCAAGAGTCTGCCCTCAAACTGTGGTCAGCCCCCTGGGAGCTGGCTCCCAATGCAGAGCGCAGCTACTGTGCCCCGGGTCAGCCCAGCATGTATTACTTTGTGATACGAGAAAACACTGAGTATTTAAAAACAAGCCGGGGCTCCTTTACACCTAACCCATCCACTCGGCCACTCAGACCCGGTCCAGGTCCGGTCCGTCCGTCCATCACTGATCAGCAGGAGCCCATGTTCTCCCCCAGGTAAAGAGCCGCATTCATCTCCCGTGGGCAGGTGGCTCCTTACACGTGTTTGCAGAGAGCCAGAAACACACCCACAGA
>NW_006160087.1:1618373-1636196 GCF_000334495.1 Tupaia belangeri chinensis | reverse complement strand
CAATGAGATTTTTTTTTTTTTTACCAAATAACCTCATTTTAAATGATCCTTGTCACATGATACTATCTGTCATATCTAAATTAAATAAAAATATTTTGAAAGAATACCCGAAGGAAGAACTGTGGACACAATGACTTCACGCATTTCCCGTGTGCTGTATGCAGAGTAGCTTCGCAGTGCTGGCCGGAGGGTGAGTGTCTCTGCTGCTGAACTGCCTGCCACATGGAGAGGATCAACCCGCCCCCACTCCTTCACAGGGAAACAAGTGCCTGGAAGGAGCTGGAATTTCCAGGAAAACATACCAGCTCCGTCCGAGTTCGTCCCTGTGGGATGACCGCACTGATGTCATTTTTAATGCGCCTCACTCTCGGGGGGGGGGGGGGCGCGCACCACCGCCGCCCCCGCTGCTCTTCCTGAGAGCACCGTCTTTGTGAATGACGCCCAGGGAGCATGTGCAGGAGCCCAGACTCACTCCATGGGAACGTCGGAGACACAGCAGAAGAATGGGCTGAGAACAGCCGCTGAATGGGTCAGGTCATGCTGCTGCTTAAAGCTGAAAAGGCCAGTCCCGTAAAAGAGCTGCCGAGAGCACCTAATCGGGTGTGACCCCACGGGCTGCGCGTGCAGACGGGGCTGGGGAATGCAGCTCTGCACACGAGGAGGGCAGCGGGACCCCAGGGCTGCGATCCAGACACACTTACTCACTCATCTGCTCGATTCAGTTTTGTTTGCACAAAGGGTTTGTTGAAGCAATGGGCAGACTAAGCCTTCAGGGATCAAGGGCTGTGCAAACAAAACCATCGCAGAAGATTAAACCCACCCGTCTCTTGGCGCTATTGCCATCAGCAGGGCTGGAGCTGGCAGTGGAGGCAAGGAATTATTCCTGCTATGTTCAAACACTGCTTTAAAATGCCTTCTTCACAAAAACAACAGTCACTACAATAGAACAGGCCTGGTAACACCTAGTCACGAACAACAGAAACACCTTCCTGTAAAGACAGTGAACGTCACGTTATGGGTTATGGCCATAGCTGAGAAGCAAGTGTGATAAATCAAGGCACCAACTGTGGGGACCCTTGTCCTGCTTATCATCCGAGCATGTCTTCACTGGACACTTCTGCTCATCACGCCACTACCCCAAGATAATTTCTAAATACGGAGCAGATTCCCTCTCAATAATAATATATTACCTATTTAGCTTCATTATCTAGTATATTCATTTTTTTTTTTTTTGGAGAGGTTTTCACTATAGGGCACGTGCGCTCGCCGGACAGACAGAGACATAGAGACAGAAAACGAGAAATTACCCCCCAGAGGGGATGGTCACACCGCAATCCCTTCTCCTCCATTCTCCTCTCGGGATCTTGGGCACGCACGCACACGAGCCTGGTGTGAGTTTTAAGCCACTGGGTCTAGGACGCGAACCGCGGTCAACTACGTGCGAGTCCAGCGACATAGCCAATACGCTAACTGCTGGTTCTCGTATATTCACTTCTTTAGGAAGGAAGATCTGGAAAGAATTAAGATTATTTTTCTGTGAGTTATGGGAGAAGTAAATGACCAAGAAGCTAGTGTAAACACTATATTCTCCTTGTACTGGTTTATATTTCACTAAAATAGATTAAAATTACTAATTAAGAATTCTCAACATAATCATTTGTTCTCCCCACAAAGGCATATTATTGTTGTTATGTCCTTATAATGGAGAGAAAGCTAGAGAATAAGCCCAGAGATTTTAAATCACCTTAAGATACTGCCAGTCCCCAGCCCCCTCCCTGAAAAACAAGCACAAAATACAATGCAGTCAGCGCATTTCCTTTTTGTTATATTAGGAAGTTCCACATCTGAGAATCAGTCACTGTAACTCGCCGTGTTAGCAGAATAAGGGTGATGGCGCGCTCTCCCTGTGGACGGGAGGGAAATCATTTGACCAGACCAGGAACAGGAGCACTTCCTCGGTCTCCAGAGAGACGCCTTCTGGTTTGGATGATATCTGTCTCCCAGAGGTGCGTGCACTGGAATTTGAGGCGGGGAGGTGGTGAGGCCTAGTGGGCAGTTACAGGATCACGGCGAGTGCATTCCGGGACGGCACTCGCATGAATAAAGCAGGGATGTCTCTTGAGACCCAGAGAGTTCTAGTTCTCAAGAGAAGGGGTGAGTTCTCACAAGCGCTCGTTGCTATAAAGGAGAGAGCTGCCCGCCACCTCCTGCCCTCCCGCTGCCCTCTGTGGGCCGGCCTGATGCAGGCTCATGCCTTTGGACCTGCCAGCTGCCAGAGCGTGAGTAAATAAACTCCATTTCTTTATAAATCACCTAGTCTGAGGTATTTCTGTTAGCAGCACAAAAATGGACTGAGCAAGGAACAAAAACTGAGAGCTGACACCACGTTTTTAAAGACTGAATGCTTTCCCCTAAGGTCGGGAATGACAACTCCATTGCCTGTTCAGTACTACCCCAGAGGGGCCGGCGTGCAAGAAAGCTTATTCTTCAAAAAGACTGATAAAATTGCCTCTAGCCAGAGTGATGACATAAAAGGAAAAAGCAGAGAATGCGACAGAGAAGACACAGATAACTCACAGTAGGGATGAGTGAGACCCTGCACATGTGAGAAGGGTAATAAGGCAATGGCATGGACTGCTGAGCCACTACAGTCGGTGACGAGGTGAGCGGGACAAATTCCTTGAATGACACAAATTACCAGAGCTCGCTCAAGAAGAAACAGATCATCTGAATAGTCCTACATCCTTTAAGGAACCTGAATTCTTGGTTAAAACCTTTCCACAAAGACAACTCCAGGCCCAGATGGCTTTACTGGTGAGTTCTATTAAATATTCAGGAAAGAAAGAATATGAATACTACATAAATTTCTCTATAAAGAAACCATTACTCATTCTGTGTAGCCAGAAATACCCTGATAGCAAAACCATACAAGGATATGAATTAAAAAAGAGGGACCAGCAGTTGGCGTAATGGCTATGTCGCTGGACTCCCACGTAGTCAACTGCAGTTCGAATCTCAGACCTGGTAGCTTAAACTCAGCTGGGCGCATGTGCGTGCGTGCCCAAGATCCCGAGAGGAGAATGGAGAAGCGATTGTGGCGTGGCCATCCCCCTGGGGGGTAAATTTCTCGCTTTCTGTCTCTCTATCTCTCTCTCTTTCTGGTGAGCGCACGTACCCTATAGGAAAAATGTTTCAAAAAATAGATAAAGAGAAAGGATACTTAATGAAGGACCGACATAGCATAGCAGAAAACGCGAGGATGCATAAGAGCCTGGAACACTGAGAGGACTCCAGACATCGTCACGATGTTTTCTTTTTTGTTTTTTTGTTTTTTTTTGTCGAACCTACCAAACACGAAGCCCTGAGTGGCACAGTGTTCACCAGCATGGGCTTTTGGAGCCAGACGCCTGGACTGAGGCCTTGACCCCATCACTTGCATGACTGTGTTCAAGTTATTTAACTTCTATGCATTTCAAACTTTTCATCTGTAAGTGGAAATAACAATAGAACTCCTCACATGACTGTTCCAAAGATTAAATGAATAAATACAATATATTTCAAATGCTTAACTCCAGTGCCCAGCACACAGTAGGCACCATGTAAGTGTTCCTTGAAATTGTCACTGAAAATATAATGCATGTTATATTATTGATTATTGTCTTTATTAGGTCAAAATATTTGCCCCTGGAACCAGCAGGTGGTGCAATGGTTAAGTTGCTGAACTTCCACATAGTCGACTACAGTTCGAGTCCTGAACCTGGTGGCTTAAAACTTACACTGGGCATGTGTGCGTGTGTGCATGCCTAAGATCCCAAGAGGAGAATGGAGGAGAAGGGACTGTGGTGTTGCCATCCCCCCAGGGAGTGATTTCTCACTTCTGTCTCTCTGGAGAGTGCATGGCACCCTATAATAGGCAAAAATCTCTCTCTAAAAAAAATAATAATAGGGAACCAGCAGTTAGCGTAATGGCTATGTCGCTGGACTCCCACATAGTCGACCGCGGTTCGCGTCCCGGACCCAGTGGCTTAAAACTCACGCTGGGCATGTGTGTGTGCGTGCCCAAGATCCTGAGAGGAGAATGGAGGAGAAGGGATTGAGGCGTGACCATCCCCTCTGGGGGGGTGATTTCTTGCTTTCTGTCTCTATGTCTCTCTCTGTCTGTCTGGCGAGCGCACGCGCCCTATAGTGAAAAAACCTCTCCAAAAAAATAAATAAATAAAAATAATAATAATAAAATTAAAAGTTTGCCCTCAGATTGACCAGTATTGCAATGGACCAGGCTCATTGGATCAGTTCCTTATTACCACAAACTTAATGGCTTAAAACAACAGGAGTTTATTCTCTCCAACTTTTTGAGGCCAGAGGCTAGAAGCTCAGTATTAGTTTCAAGGGGCAGACTTCAAGGGGTGAGCAGGGCCACTCTCTCTGGAGGGTGGAGGGGAGAGTCAGGCCCTGGCACCCACCGGCATCCCTGTGCTTGCTGCCACCCCCTCTAGCCTTTGCTTCGATGGCTCTACGGCCTCATCTGTGTCTCCCTCTGCCTCTCTCTTCCAAGGACTTGTGATTGGATCTCGGGCCCAAACAGATATTCTCGACCATCTCCCCACATCAGGACCCTTGACTTTACGACATCTGCAAAGACTCTTTTTCCTTATAAGGTAATATTTGCAGGCTCTAGGGATTCATATATTTGGGGGGTCACGACCCAGCCTACTAACCTCGTCACCGAGGGTGAACTGATAGAGTATGGAAATCACAACATTAACAACATTTGTGTATAAAGAATCTTGTGCGCTCTCTACAACAAACCTGTTAGTGTTATTTTATTCCAAGGTGCAATCCAGTCACCTGGAGGCAACTTCCAAAACCATCAGCACAGCATCCAGCACACACTGCGACAGCTTGTGGAACTAATGTGAGAACTCCATCCTGCACCACCCTGACACTCACCACAGACCTGCAGGGTGCCAGGGCAATGTGGGGACTTACACTTGAGACAGTATCCATACCCTTTTTATCCTGAATAGTTAGCAGAACTCACCAGTAAAGCCATCTGGGCCTGGAGTCGTCTCTGCGGGAAGGTTTTAAGCCAAGAACTCAAATTCTTTAATGGATGTAGGTCTATTCAGATTATCTATTTCTTCTCGTGATTCAAATAAATCAGCTATTAAAGGCACTAGAAACCAGGGTGAGCAGGCGGCATGGTGGTTAAAGCACTGGACTCCCGCATGGCCAAAAGCAGTTCAAATCTTGGATCTAGAAGCCTGAAAAACACACTGGGCACATGTGCACGTGTGCCCCAAATCCCAGGAGAAGAATGGAGGGGAAGGGAGTGCAGTGTGCCCATCCCCGTAGGGGTGATTTCTCACTTTCCCTCACTGTCTCTTTCTTGTGAGTGCACATGCCCTATGACAAAAACCTTAAAAAAAGTCACAAACAAGAATCAAGAAAATTGGGAGACAGATTTGATGATGGCAGTGATGAGTAAAGGAAAATTGAAACAAAACTGACTCGGGCTTACTTTTTTTTTTTTGGAGAGGTTTTTGCTATAGGGTGCGTGCGCTCGCCAGACAGAGAGAGACAGAGAGATAGAAAACGAGAAGTCCCCCCCCCAGGGGGGATGGCCATGCCACAATCCCTTCTCCTCCATTCTCCTCTCAGGATCTTGGGCACGCATGCACACGCGCCCGGCGTGAGTTTAAGCCACCGGGTCTGGGACTCGAACTGCGGTCAACTACGTGGGAGTCCAGCGACATAGCCATTACGCTAACTGCTGGTCCCACTCGGGCTTACTGACCACAGGGCCCCGTATGCAGACCTCGTACAAGCGCCCACAGCACACGGCAGTGGGCTGCCCAGTCCGAGGCAGACAGGCCTACGTCTGAAATCTGGCTCTCTGACATCTAGGTGCTCTGACTTGGAGAGGCCAGTCCACCTCCCGGAGCCTCTTCATTGTAGGACAGGAGGAAGACGAGGTGCCGTGAGGACTCAGAGCACACCGTGCCCTAGCCTGGCAACTAGCATGTGCACGCGCTCGGTGCACTGTGACCGCAATGCAGCCTTTCTAACAGGGCTGCCTTCTCCCTTTCAGTACAAGTGCTCTTTCATCTGTTATTTCTTTAGTTTTAGGAGTGGGATAGTCATTCTTTCGGGGAATGTGATCTCCCGGGGGAAGGCAAGAGAACATGCCGTCTGCGATTCTGGTGCGCAGTCCTGGAGCACACAGAATAAAGGACTCCCCGCCAGAAGGGACAGGAAGAAGGCCCCGGAGCTCACTGCGTGACGGAGGGTGAACACACGGAACTTGAGGTTTGGGGCAAAGGAGAGCAAAATACAGAAGTTAGCAGAAGTCAAATCCGGGGTGTAATAGACTTGCCCTCTCTAGGAATTCAGTATGTGACTAGGACTGCACTTTGGGGAGGCGGAGGGTGGGAGGAAGGCATTGTGGCAGGGCCATGAGAAGCACAGCCAGCCCCCGACACGCCGCGCACCATGCCGGGACTGGTGAGAGAGAAGGTGGGTGGGGAACGCCGATCACTCAAGGACGTGTGTTTAGGACGAACAAAACCCTGCAAGATGTGGGTGTGCACAGCTTCTCTCAGTGTTTCCAGCAGCGAGCCCAGCACCCCACATCTCCAACACGAATAATACGCATCCAGAGTGAAAAACCAGCAGGAGACAAAAAGTCAAATTGGGGTTCCGCTCATTCATTCATTCATTCATTTTTTTCTCTTTGAGAGAAAGAGAAAGGGAGAGAGGAGAACGCTAGAAAGGTGTTTTTGACAGGGTCTTGCCATGTGGCGATCCTCCCACCCAGCCCCGGGTCAGCTGGGACTACAGGGGTGCGCTGCCGAACCTGGCATGTTTCGGCTACTCCAAACGGAACCTGGACCTTCCACGGGGCGCCAGCACTGTGCAGTGGTGCCCTTCGGCCTGTGCCACCAGGCTGGGCCTGAGCATCCTCTCTCACTGCGAGATTCCATCCGGCTCTCTCTTGTCCACACCATCTCTGCACCGCTGGAAGGAAGACCTCCTCAGGTTACCCCTAAAGAGCCCTGACCACTCGCCAGGCTTCCACCACCAAGTCCGACCCCTCAGCTTGCAAACGCACCCTTGTGTTGACACCGGCCTACCTTTCTAGCTGCGCCTGTGAGTGCCCCACACCCTCCACACTGCAGTCCTGCTGGCTTGGAGCCCCCCACCCCACGCTCTCTCTCACGTACACAGACACGCCCCGCTCAGGGCACTCACGGCTGTCTGTCTGCCTGGGGAGCTCCTCCTCATCCGATCATCACCTCGAAGTTCACTTTCTCCAGAAAATCTCCTACTAAATTCCAAGCAGAGTTAAGTAATCCCTCCTCAAAATACTTCCCTTATGGCACGTTAGGGCACTGGATCCCACATGGCCGACTCCACGGTTCTAGTCCTGGACCTGGTGGCTTGAAAATCATGCTGGACATGTGTACACGTGTTGCCCAAAACCCTGAGCGGAGACCAGAGAAGGAATTGCAGTGTGGCCATCCCTCGCTCTCTGCCTCTGGTGAGCACATGCACCCTCATAGCAAAACTTAAAAAGAAAAAGAAAAAGGGGGACCATAACTCATGTGCCATGTCTGTTCTTCCTTAGAAACCTCTGGATCAGTATTGGGTCCTATTCACGTTTGCATCCCAATGACTAAAATGAGGTATAGGAACTTTGAAGATGTTTGATGAATAACTGAATAGATTAGAAAGGCAAAAAATAGAAACAAAGCTTAAATAGTTGGGTGAAAAAGACAGAGCCAGCTCATTAAAGACAGGGTTGGGCAAGTCCATCCTGTCATGACTCTGTCATGGTCACAGTGGCAGCTGGAAGACTCTTCTCCATTTGCTGCCATCGTGACCAACGCCTGAATTTGGGGCCGGAGGTGCCACGGGCCTGACCGGTACGATGCTCTTTATCTATGTGTTCCCGAGCATTTCCCATTCACTTGGCCTCGGAGAAAGCAATCTCATTTTCATGTGCTTTTTAGCCAAGTTGTCTACCTCACAATGCTCCAAAAGCAAGTTCTTCCTTTTACTCCAATTCTCATTTTCTCTCTCCTGCTAAGTGGACTGAAAGCTTTGGTTCTAAATTACGGATGAGAGTAATCTGTACCCCACTCTACCGCACAACTTTAGGGGAGCTCTTAGACCTCTTTGAGTGCCAACTTTCTCTTCTGTCAGTGCAGTCAGCTCTACCACCTAGCAGGTCACAGGAAGTAACAAAAAGTAAAAGCTGCACAGTGCATCTCACTTGCCTTTTTAAATAAATTAATTTATTAATATCATTATCTTAAATTTGCTATAGGGCATGTGCACTCACCAGCGATAGAGAAAAAGAGAGACAGAGAGAGAGAAAGTGAGAAAGCAAGCCACCAGGTCTGGGACTTGAGCTGCAGTCGGCCATGTTGGAGTCTAGCGCCTAAACTACCATGCCACCTGCTGGCACCACGTCTCACATGTCTTAACCTGTTTAATTCTATAGGGTCATTGGAAAAGTCGTGACGCATTTTTGCATAGAAAACACATCATGACTTTCCTAACGCCCTGACATAACTCTGAGGCAGGGACAGTGATTTTCTCTATGTGGCCGGGGGCTTAGAGACAGTGAAGACCTGAAGGAGACGGTGATGATCACACTTCGTGGAGGGTAGAGGCAAGGCTAGATCTCAAGGCGAGCTCTGGCGCCCCTGCTCTCCACTGCCTCTCTGCAGGCCCGAGACAGGTATCCTGCAAGGATCCAAATTCCAGCACCTTAAAAGATGAAAGGGCTTAAAAATTGTCATTTTTTCCCAAACAAATGCAAGCATTAGTTGTAAGTGAAAATAAAATAAAAAAGAAAAGGAGGGACCAGCAGTTAGCATAATGGCTATGTCACTGAACTCCATGTAGTCGACCGTGATTAAAGTCCCAGACCCAGTGGCTTAAACTCACACCGGGCGCATGTGCGTGCGTGCCCAAGACCCCGAGAGGAGAATGGAGGAGAAGGGATTACAACGTGGCCATCCCCCCTGTGGGGTGACTTCTTGCTTTCTGTTTCTCTGTCTCTCTTGTCTTTCTGGCGAGCGTGTGCATCCTATAGCAAAAACCTCTCTAAACAAACAGACAAAAAACAAACAAACAAAAAAACTATTAAATGTTTAATTAGATCTACTTACAAAATGAGGGCAAAATTTGAGAACTATCCCCTCAGTTTAATGCAGTCCACCTTTCAAATTGTTCGGAATGTCATTGAGTTATAGTCGCTCTGGGCAATGGGCCACGTTGGAAGTGCTGACTAAGTTTCTGTTGACTGAATTAATATCGTCTCAGACGCGAGATCATAGAAGCTGCGTTCCTAGTGGTTCCTTAGAAGGAAGGTGCCTGGATCACAGCTGGGGTTTGCCGGGAGAATTCTCCTCCTTATTCTCTCGTTAAGGAGGAGAATCTCTTGCAAAATCCAAAGCCATCTCTATCTGTACCCTAGTTTCAACATCTTCCCACATCAGAAAGAGAACCGAGAAAGATCGGGTTACATTGCTCCTTTGGGCCTGTAAATTCTTGGGAGGTGCTCTCCTGTTAGGAAAGGTTTCCCTGGCAACCATATTTATGCGCTCACTCAGCTCCCTCCCCTCCTTTGATTCACTGGTTGGTATAAAAATTAATTTGCATTGAATTGCTGAAGGTTACAAGTTAGTCAGTCTAATGGACTCAAAATTTTGAACCCTAATTTCTGCCCAAAACTCGTTTCTAAAAGGGTCTGTTCACTTTAGCAATCTGAATGTAATTCTCTTCAGTTCAAACATTTCTAAACACATTTAATGTGTGTGCTGATGATTCCGGCTACGGGTGGAGAAAAAATCCGCTAAGGACATCTCTGGTCAGTATTATTAGAAGGCCAAGAGACAAAGAAGTCCCTTAGTTCTGAGTAAGCAAGGAGCCAGACGCTAAAGATCAGCTACCACAGGCCCTGGAAGAGATGAGTCAGAGACCAGGACGAGATGTCTGGGTCACGTGAAATAATGAGTTAGGCCTAAGGTTCTGAGTGATCACAGGTCTCGGATAACAGAAATGAGGTCTGAGCTCTCGATGGAGTTTCATTAATTCACTCACCAAGAATTTGCTAGGAAGCTGCTCCTGCTGGGGTAGGGAGAAAGCATTAGCTCAGCCAGGTGCAGCCTGCCTTCAGAAAGTTTGGAACAGTGAGCCGGTGCTGACTTCGTCACTGAGCCGTCTCTGGGCTGCGGGCTCATCGTGTGACTTCCTAAGGGGACCAGAATTGATTTAGAGTCGGGGTGGCACAGGGACCTACAGAGAGAGACCCTTCAAGAGTCCTCCTGGGAGTAAGTGAACTGGCAAGTCAAGCAGTCTACATTTAATCTTCAACCATACATGAGAAACAAAGAAAGGCATGTTTGCCATTTGGCAAAAGGCTAGATTCTCTGCAGTGGACCTAAGTTTTCTAAGGAATAAAGCTAAATTAGACAAAAGTATGAGCTATTTCTTTTTTTTTTAAGGTTTTTGCCATGGGTGTTTGCACTTGCTGGAGAGGAGAGAGACAGTGAGACAGAAAATGAGAGTCATCCCCCAGGGAGGATGGTCACACCACAGTCCCTTCTCCCCCATTCTCCTCCTGGGGATTTTGGGAATGCGTGCGCATGTAGCTGGTGTGAGTTTAAACCACCAGGGCTGGGGCTTAAACACAGTCGGTCATGTGCGAGTCCAGCACTTTAACCGCCGAGCTACCTCTGGCCCCGGTGTGAGTTTCTTAAGTGTGATCGACAACCATTTATTGAGCATCTATTATGTTTAAGGAATAGTTTGGGAACTGAAGTTATGGGTATGAAAATATTAATTCCTAGCAATGACAACAATGAGATGTCAAGTACAAAGGAAGACCAGGGAGCCAGGGCCTAATTCGTAAAAAGCCAGCCAGGAAGTGCTTCTCAGAGGGAATGCTTGAAAAGAGTCTTAAAAGGTAAATAAAGAAATCTGTTGTTTCTAAGTTAGGAAAGTTTAGGTGATTTGCTCTGCAGTGATAAGTAACTATGATGGGGCCTCACGGAGACCGTATCACCATCACAGATAGAAGGCTGGCCATCTAAACTGTTTCATGACACACACCACAGATTACACCAGAATCCCTTCTCGTATTTTTTTAAAGTCTATTTTTTCCATGAACAAGAAAGACACAGAGAAGCAGAGAAAGAGCCCCCTAACAGGTCCCAACGCCACAGTTCCCCCCCCCCAGCCTCCGTCAGCCCCGTACTGGGCCCAGTGCACTGAGGAAGGTCTCAGGATGAGAACCCAGAACCTTCCATGGGTGTCGGCTCACAGAGCACACGGCCATCCAGGCCCTCTTTGGGGCTTTTTCAGTCTCACGTACTCTCAGGCTCACCCAGTCTCCTCTGGGAGTGGAACATGAGCACAGGCCCCTGAAATGGGAAAGAGCTCGGCAGTGGTTGGGGGCCAACTTCCTCCACAGCGACGCCTGGCGGCCGGCTGGTGTGAGGCTTGGACAAGGGGTTAGTTCGTGTCAAGTGGTGTCAGAACCTTGGTCAGTGCTGAGTCAAATCGTCACTCAGAGACTCGGATTGAGAGGAACAAAAGGACGGGTAAAAGGTTTTGACAGAGCAATAATCATGAAAACCAGAAAAACTCCATTTCTTGTCAATTCTAAAGAGTGACTATAAAACCAAGACAAGAGAAAGTGTGAAAACTGCAGTGATTCTGTCTGTCATGATCGTGTGGGTAGAGGAAGCAACGGAGCGTGCAATGAAGATAGGAGCAGGACCCGGGCACCCTGACAGCCGTGGTAAACGGGCACGTGGGCTGGAGCTGCTGGGTAATCTTGGTGTGAGGATGAACAGGTCCTTTGGCTGGATTAAACCAAGCTTGGGTCCCTTCTAAACAAGGGGCCGTGGGAGACTGCACAGGTTACACCCAGGAGGCTGGCTCTGCCGTCAGAGGCGGTGTGCATGGTCCTTTAGAAGAGCCTTGGAGTCGGAGCCGGACCCAAATCCCATCTCTGGCACTCATCAGCCACGCATCCCTAGGTGGCTCACCTAGCCTCTCCATGTTTCTAAGAGGTCGTGTGGTTATAATCCGGTCTTGTGAGGATTTCATGGGGCAATGCCTAGAATGTGCACAAAGCGCTTAGCACGTCTAGCACATAGCGAGCACTCGATGAATGGCAGGCACGCCGTGGCCAATCAAACGTCTGCACAGGTAGTTACCAAAGCAGCGAAGCTCAGAAATTAATGAAGGGTATGAAAGAGGGAGAATACTATCTCAGGACAACTAAAATAACGAAGCAGATAGGGAAAAGCAAATCTTTTGCTTGACTCTGCTGCCTTCTCTAACTACTTTCCTATCTTTTCCTCCTTTCATTGCCAAGTGATGATAATCCACACGCTGTCTCCGTTTCTTATCTGCATCTCACACCACAGTCTTCTTCAATCCGGCTTTTAATTTCCCTATGGCCACCTTTTTCCATCCCCACTAAATTGAAGCTACCGTTTTCAAAAAGTAACTAATGGCCTCCTGAGTGCTAAAGATAACAATGCCCACGCTCCTGCTGTACAGTTTGCTGCTCACCGACTTGTCCAGCTCGGATCTTTCCTCTTCCCGACTTCTGGAACACACACCCCTCTGGTTCACAGCATGCCTAACCAGTCTGTACCCATCAGGTCTGCAAGGGACGGGTGGGCAGAACGCATTTGTTGAACAAATGAACGAGATGGTTCTTTCGCTTCTCTGGTATTTCCTGTTCTCTTCCCTACTGACTCCACTTTTTTCACTTCATCTCCCCAAATGTGGGCAGTCTCCAAGCTTCTGTCTTTGGTGTTTCTATGCTGTTACCCCGGTAAGCTCAGCTAATAACATGGCTTTGATTGTGACCTTTTCTATGTAAGACGGCCTGGCTTCTTTTGAACACTGACAAGGGACCCCACTTTCAAGATATTTACGAGACGTGTCTCCTGAGAAGCTCCGATATCACTTCAAGGTATCTGGCACTTAGCTTCTCCTCTTCTCCACACTGCTTCCCTCTGTCCTGTTTCTGCCAATCCTTCATCCAGGGTCATGACCACATGTGACGCCACCTTCTCTCTTACCCTGCATCTCCAGTCAGACAGCAAGTCCTGTTCATTTTTTTTCTTTTATAATCCTTATCAGATCACCTCCTCTTTTTTCACTTATGACCCTAATCAAGTCTTTTTCTTCTCACACTTAGACTGTTTAAATAACCTAACTTGAACAATGCCCGTTCTCTCCCTACTAAGGTTTATTCTCCATGTTGCTGTTGAGAATTTTCTTAAATTATTACTTTCATATCCTCACAGTTCCCTAACCAAAAATCTTTAGCTTTCTATCATCTCCAGGATAAAAAACCTAGCACCCTGGTTTGGTGCTCAGCACCTGCTACAAGCTGGCTTCGATCAACCCTTCTGACCTTGCTAGACTGGTTAACTGCATCGGTTGACTCCTCAAGACTTTCTTCTATATTTTGGTCCTATGTTTTATGAAGATTTTGGTTTTCGTGTCTGAAAATTCCTTCCTTCCTGCTAATTAAATTCATCATGTCTTTGAAAAAGCCTTCCTTGGGGCCAGTAGGTGGTGTGGTGGTTAAGAGTGCTAGACTCCCACATGGATGACCTGGCTGGACCTGGTGGCTTGCTTTCTCACTTTCTCTCTCTCTTTCTCTGTCCCTCACTGGTCAAATTAAAATAAGTAAGTAAATAAATACATACATACAATAAAGTTAAATAAAAATAATTCTTAAAAAAAAAAGCCTTCTGGGGAACAGCAGGTGGCGTGGTAGTTAAGGCGCTGGACACTCCCACATGGCTGACACAGCTCAAGTCCTGGACCTGGTGGCTTGCTTTCTCACTTTCCTTCTCTCTCTCTCTCTTTGGTAAAGTTATAATAAATTAATGAATAAATAAAGTTAAATAATTCATTTTCTTTAAAAAAAAAAGTCTTCCTTGATAATCAAGCTATAAGATTTTTCTTTTCTTGACCCTCAAGATACCACGTTTAGCACCTCAAAAATGTGCTGAATCACCGCTTTAAATGTATGATTTCGTCTACTCCTTACAACTATGTAAGTAGACGGTATTATTATAGATAAAGAAACTGAAGTCAAATAATTTGCTCGGTCATGTGGCATATCTCATGTGGCATATCTCACCACCTCTTCCACGGCCCTGTGTCCCCCAGAGCACACACAGCACAGTATTTGCACACAAGCAGGTGTTCAGTAAATACGCTGATTGAGACAGTCGCTTAGATACCACATGACTGACTTTCTGCACGTGATGGGTCACCAGTCGTGGAGCACATTAGGCACACCACCGCGGTCTCACCTTACGTGGCTTGACCTCTGATACATTCAACAGAGGTGCTTTGCCAAGAATTCATCACCATTCATCTTAGAATAAATCTAGTTTATAGAAAGCTAGCAAGGCTTTATCTGAGTCAAACGTTAAGTGACTTTTGGGGTTGAGGTTCCCCTTCCTACTTCCGAGTTCATCCTTGTTCTGCTTCCATATGATTGGAAAGTAAAAATAGGCTGGCTAGTTGATGGCTTCGAAGGTAAAAATAGACTATTTATAGTTCCAGCCAACAGGATTTTCTCTGCTTTGTAGCTAAGACCTCAATAAAAGCCCAATAAATGTGAATCATGGGTGGAAATGGGGATGAGAAAAGAGGATAATAGTAAGGAGGGCCAGCAGGTGGTGAGGTGGTTAAGGCAGCTGGATCCCACAGGGCCAACGGCAGTTGAGTCCTGGACCCAATGGCTAGAAAATCACACTGGGCATGTGTGCATGTGTGCCAAAGTCCTGAGAGAATAGAGAAGAGGAGAAAGGACTGAGGCATGCCCAGGGTGATTTCTCTCTCTCTCTGTCTACACAGCTGGCACCATGGCATGCCCAGGGTGATTTCTCTCTCTCTGTCTACACAGCTGGCACCATGGCATGCCCAGGGTGATTTCTCTCTCTCTGTCTACACAGCTGGCACCATGGCATGCCCAGGGTGATTTCTCTCTCTCTGTCTACACAGCTGGCACCATGGCATGCCCAGGGTGATTTCTCTCTCTCTGTCTACACAGCTGGCACCATGGCATGCCCAGGGTGATTTCTCTCTCTCTGTCTACACAGCTGGCACCATGGCATGCCCAGGGTGATTTCTCTCTCTCTGTCTACACAGCTGGCACCATGGCATGCCCAGGGTGATTTCTCTCTCTCTGTCTACACAGCTGGCACCATGGCATGCCCAGGGTGATTTCTCTCTCTCTGTCTACACAGCTGGCACCATGGCATGCCCAGGGTGATTTCTCTCTCTCTGTCTACACAGCTGGCACCATGGCATGCCCAGGGTGATTTCTCTCTCTCTGTCTACACAGCTGGCACCATGGCATGCCCAGGGTGATTTCTCTCTCTCTGTCTACACAGCTGGCACCATGGCATGCCCAGGGTGATTTCTCTCTCTCTGTCTACACAGCTGGCACCATGGCATGCCCAGGGTGATTTCTCTCTCTCTGTCTACACAGCTGGCACCATGGCATGCCCAGGGTGATTTCTCTCTCTCTGTCTACACAGCTGGCACCATGGCATGCCCAGGGTGATTTCTCTCTCTCTGTCTACACAGCTGGCACCATGGCATGCCCAGGGTGATTTCTCTCTCTCTGTCTACACAGCTGGCACCATGGCATGCCCAGGGTGATTTCTCTCTCTCTGTCTACACAGCTGGCACCATGGCATGCCCAGGGTGATTTCTCTCTCTCTGTCTACACAGCTGGCACCATGGCATGCCCAGGGTGATTTCTCTCTCTCTGTCTACACAGCTGGCACCATGGCATGCCCAGGGTGATTTCTCTCTCTCTGTCTACACAGCTGGCACCATGGCATGCCCAGGGTGATTTCTCTCTCTCTGTCTACACAGCTGGCACCATGGCATGCCCAGGGTGATTTCTCTCTCTCTGTCTACACAGCTGGCACCATGGCATGCCCAGGGTGATTTCTCTCTCTCTGTCTACACAGCTGGCACCATGGCATGCCCAGGGTGATTTCTCTCTCTCTGTCTACACAGCTGGCACCATGGCATGCCCAGGGTGATTTCTCTCTCTCTGTCTATACAGCTGGCACCATGGAACAGCCGCTCCGGCACAGTCGCATAACTCGCGGTCTCAGTCCTGGACTGCTTCCCTGACCCCTATCACACTTCAACCTCCTCTTGCTCCAGATCCTTCCAGCTTCTGCTCTTATGACTCATGTCCCCAGTTCTCACGGACTGGACAGCCGGTGTCCCTTCCCTGGCTGCAGCTCACGTGCTCCTCCTTTCACGCCATTTCGATATGCACTCCCAGGGTGCTGCTTCTAGTGCCAAATGTGACGCCCAGCTTCGGGCCCTCCACTGGGAGCTACTTTCTACTTCCGGGTGCTGGACTGCTGACTGAGATGTGTGAGCGACAGGACCAGGAGTGAGGCTCAGAAACATATGGATAAAAACAAGAAAGAAAATGCCACTAGAAAACAGTCAAAAAAATAGAAATTCTAGGTTGCTCTGGGAAAGGTGTTAGGAGACAGGGGAAAAAGCCGTATTTGCAACATGAAGCCATTCCCTAGAGACAGGGTACTCTACACAGCTCATTCACGGTTTCCTCTGGCTTGGATGCCCTTCTGCCCTTCCCTACCCTCTCTGTAAGGCAAGCTCCCATTCCTCTGACACCCTGCCGAAGTGTCCTCTGGAAAGCCTTCCCTGATCCTCTGGGACAGCTCGCTGCTCCCTTCTGTGCGCTCAAGCTCTTTATTCACGCGTCTGTCACACTGTTACCACTTTCACTAGCTATTTCATCTCTCTCACTGCTTCCGGGACAAGGACTAATTATCCTACTCATTGTAGCAACCCCAAGGCAGCGGAGTGCCTGGCATGACCAAGTGTTTGTGTGTGATGAAAGACATCAAGCGCAACGTGCAAGTGTAATTTGCACTTCACTTGCGAAAATCGAATCAGTCCCTGGTACTTTTCATGTGCAACCACGTTTTCTCTTGATTTGGAAGAATCGACTCTAGACTCATAAAGGAAACTATTGATATGAGCCAGCTTTTCATCTCTGCCAGTGCTAGAGACAGCTTTCCTCCCACACGTCCACCAAACTCCCAGGGCCAGCTTAATACCAGTGGCACATCTCCCATTTCGCCAGCTCTTGTAGCGAAGGCTAAATTACACTGTGAGCCTGAGCTGCCAGCAGGCTTAGAGAACTGGGGGAGGGGGACAATTAAAGGAGGACACTTCTGTAGCAGACCTAAGGGGGAGGGAGGAAGATGAATTTAAAGCCTTATAAGAAATGTGTTACAAACTCACGTAAAAGAGCGGCTTCCTCTGGACATGACAGCCCCGATCCAGGCTCCAGCTGTAACCTTTTCCCAAGGGGGTCGGGTCATCACCCAGCACAGAAAATCAGGCGCCGGTGTCTTTCCCGGGCATCCCTCCTCCTCAGCCGTGCGGCCTGCTTTTCCTCTAGGGGACTGTCCTTTCCTCCCAGCTCCAACGACTCCTAGGTCCCTCTGCTGGTGCCCGCGGCCCACGCTGGCTGTCCTGGGGGTGGCCGGACTGTCAGGCCGCGGTTGACGAGCGGCGCCGTGGTCTCCGCACAGTGCGGGATGAGCCGAGGCGACGCAGGCCGCGCAAGGCCACGGGCTCCGGGGGGGCCCCTGCTCGGGTCGGGGCTCAGCCCCCCACGAATGCGCGCGAGTGCCTGGACTCGGGCGGGCTCCCCGCAGCCTCCCGCGAGCCCCGGCCCCGGAGCTCGCGGCGGCG
>NW_006160087.1:1570048-1618277 GCF_000334495.1 Tupaia belangeri chinensis | reverse complement strand
GGCGCGACGGCCAGTGTCCCCCGCGCGCAGCCGGTCCACCGAGGCCCCAGCGCGCACGCGCCCGCCCGTTACCTGCGGTCGCCCTCGCGCTCCTCCTCCACCTGGCCGCTCTCTCCCGGGGCCGCCCCTCAGCCCGCCCCCTCCGCTCGGCGCCGCGCTCCCTGCCGGCTGCTCGGACGCGGCCGGGGAGGAGGGGCGTGGGCGATTACCATATATTAGCATACCGACGCGTCACGTGGCCGCGCCAGCCAATGGTCAGCCTGGAGAGGCGGGGGGTGGGGAACACGCCCCGGTTCTGCTCCGGGCCTGAACCGGTGGCCATGGCAACGGCTGGCGGGCTGAGGATCCGGGAAACGGAGCATGGTGGGCCCCCGGGAGCATCCCTGTCTACCTGAGCTCGCGGGGAGACACCGCGTGCTGCGGGTGGACCGGGGCTGCGTTTGGGTCAACCGCAGAGGGCGAGTCAGCGCGCATTTATTGAGCGTTTGCCACGTGCCCAACTCTTTTCTGCGGAGTAGATTATCGAGGAACCCCGCGAGTAGGGTGATATTAATCCCACTTGACAGTAGGGAACGTGGGGGCTCAGAGTCACACAACCACACTAAATGGCGAAAGCGAGAATCTGGACCCATTTCTTCAGCAGAGGTTTCTCAGCACCCCCTCACAGTTCCAGGTAGCACCAGGCAGTTGGGGAGATTCTCACGTATAACCGGTCCTTTACAGGCACGTTTGAGGTCAGAAGGAGAAACAGTTATGCCCATATTACAGATGAGACTATGAGAAACGTGATGTGACCTTCCTTAAGCCAAAGCTATTAAGAGCTAATGTTTAATTACTGTATTTTATAGGCAAGCTCCCTACTTGAGAAACTTTCAAATTCAATTTTCTCAACACAATGATTGCTATGATCATTTTAAGGTTAAGAAACAGGCTTGGGCCAGCAGGTGGCATTATGGTTAAGGTGCTAAACTCCCACATGTTCTGTTGTGGTGCAGGTCCCATTGCTTTCTCACTCCCCCACCCGCCTCTCTGGTGAGCTCATATGCTCTATAGCAAATAATAAATAAATCTTAAAAGAAGAGAGAAAGATAGTCTCATCGTACCAAGTCTATTTAATTTAGGCTCGAACTTCAGAATTCTCTAATAGAATTTTCTCTCCTCTCAAGATGTGACTGTGTTATGTCTTAATCATACAGCAAATAAGTCTTGTGACCAGTGACATGTGTTAAGGTCACAGAGGCTAAATATTAAAGAAGAGAGTCACCAGCAGGTAGGGGCACTCTGGAATTCTGTCCATTTTTACCCTAGGAATTTGACAACTCACCCAGAGTCAGAGTAGTTTAAAGGCACGATTATCTGCCTATAGACTTGTATTTTTGTTGTTGTTGTTGTCTTGTGGGTTTTTGCCATAGGGAGAGAGTGAGAGGGAAAGTGAGAAATCACCCTCCCCCGCCAGGGGGGGTGACCACACTGCACTCCTTTCTGCGCCATTTTCCTCCTGGGATTTTGGGCATGCACATAGGCACCCAGCATGATTTTTCAAGCTGCCAGATCTGGGGCTCAATCCATGGTTGGCTATGTGGAAGTCCAGTGCCTTAACCTCCATGCCACCTGCTGGCCCCTCATATAGACTTGTTCCACTCAGTGGTTCTCTAACTTTAGTGTGTATTAGAATTACTGAACAGGGCCCTATGCCTAAAACCAAATATACTAAACTATAGTATTCTAAGGGATTATCACAGATAATTTTGAATATATAATCAACTTGCTGAGCTGACTTAACCGAGACTGGTGCTTTAGAGCACAAGTAGAGGCAGACTTACTTGGATTAAAATCTTGACATGGCCACTCATGGCTGTGTGACCTAGGGCAAGTTCCTTAACTTCTCTGTGCCTCAATTTCCTCATTTGTAAAACGAGGTGAGAATTAAATGAGTTACATTTAATATAGGCTCTGGCCTGGGGTAAACCCACTATGAAGGGTCTTCAAAAGTTCTTAGGAAATAGTATTAGGGGAAAAACTGCATGGATTAAAAAAATTTTTTTAGGCATCAAAATAAACTTTAATTCCACTTTTCATGAACTTTCTGAACTCCTTTTTTATAATGTTAGCTATTGTCATTTCTGTTTTTGTCCTAGCTCCCTTTGTAGGAACTGACGACTCACATGTACCAAATCCGGCAAGGCTTCCTACTAGTTTTGGATTCTGGAGCTGCCTCCCGTCCCATGTAGCATATGAAACAGCTGTTGTGCTGGGGAGGGCTTGTTATCTCTCCCAATGACAATCTCTTTCTAGGATCATAAATAATTCCTGGACTCAGAGGAGTTGGTTTCTCTTGCGCATCTCCTAGCACCAAATTACCGGAGCGGCTCCTTGCAGAAGGAGGTCCTGACAAACAGCGGAACCATCAGTCAGGCTCCTTGAAACACTTTTATGAGCCCTTAATGAGGGAGACGAGTTGTCATCAGGAACTCATCCCGTCCTTCCTGGCCACAGGAAATGAGCTCTTTGTGCTCAAAGGGTTCCCAAAGCGGAGTGCACAGTTTTCAGGAAGTGGGCCAGGGATGAGAAGCTGTTGACTCAGAGAATCCCAGGACTAAACAGCCCCTGTCCTGCCATTCACCCTACAGGGTCAAATAACTCCTGGTCTTATTGCAGCAATAGTGCCGAAGGGTGGCTTCCATGTGGCGGTGTTAATTCTGCCTGCTCCTCACTGTGCGTGCACGCCAATAGCAGCTCGCCCCCTCGGAAGAGTGCTGCAGGGCAGAGTGGTCAAGAGCATTGTCTCTGCAGTGGAAGAACCGGATCTGAATCCTGCTCCCACTACTCACTATCCCGGGGCGCTAGGAAAGTCACCGTCTCTCCATCCTCACTCCCACACCCGTACAATGGGAAGAGCAGTGTCTCTCTTACAGGCTGTTAGGATTAAAAGTCACGAACATAATGGACTTGGAATACCCTACAGGAAGCACTAGAGATATGTTTGCTAGTTAAAATAAACATACACTCTAGAGAGGAAACTGCAGCTTTAAGTGGCATGACCTAGGCCCTCCTGACCGTGTGCCGTCCTCAAACCCCCTGACTTGCTATAAATATTGCCCAGGAACAGGAAGAATGTGCCTGGGAGCTCTGTTTTGCACGCTGGCTCTGCCATGGTTCTTGCTCGGTGAACTTGGACAAGTCGTTTTGCATTTGTGAGCACTTACCTGGTCTTGTACTAGATACATCATTTTGTTTTAGTTTCTCAATAAGCCTAAGGCCCAGAGAGGTTGAGTAACTTGTCCGAAATCACAGTGGAAAGCAGTGACAGAGCTAGGATTCAATCTCACCATCTGATTCCTGGGACTTCCTAATAATCCCTTATGTGCGCTCAGGCCTCCAACTCCATGGGCTCACAGGACCAGGGCATGTGCATTGTATTCCTTAGCCTTCTCTCCACCCCCAACCCACATACGCACGCTCTCCAGTTACCATCAGTGCCCAGCATCGTAAGTGCTCCATGGCATTGACTGAATGAGTGAAAATAGATGATGGTGACATCTTCTTAAAAGCCCCCTTTTTTCTTGCGCAGTCCCTTGTGGGAAGACAAGCAGCTGGCCATCCTCCTCCCACCCCCTAACATCCTCTTCCTGCTAAATAATCACGTGGAAGGCCTCCCTCCTTTCCCCATGGGGGAGGCAGGCTTCTTGGTTTCAAAGGTCCACAATAGGCTCGGCGATGACTCATCTTCAGTGTGCACTTGGAGAGAAGGCAGGGCCGGGGTCCCCTAGGGCTCTGATAATACGCCTGAGCAGGGTGGTTTCCAAATTCTGGTCTTGGGCAGGTGCTTCACTTTCTTAGGGCTGCCGTAGCTAAACACCACAACTGGGTAGCTTAAAACAACATGGATTTGGGGCCAGCGGGTGGCTTTGGAGGTTAAGGCAGCTGGATCCCACATGGTCGACTGAGCAGTTCAAGTCCTAGACCTGGAGACTTGAAAATTATGCTGGGCACAGATGCATATGTGCTCAAAACCCTGAGAGGAGAATGGAGGAGAAGGGATTGCAGCATGGCCATCTTCTCCGGGGGGTGGGGGGTGGGTGTGATTTCTCACTTGCTCTCTCTCTCTGGTGAGCCCATGTGCCCTATAACAAAACTAAAACAACAACAAAAAAAACAAAACAGCATGGGTTTATTCTCTCACAGTGTAGGAGGTTAGAAGTCTGAAATCAAGGTGTCATCAATGTCAGTTTGCGGCTGCCAGACACTAGTCGCTGCCTTCGTGGTCACGTGCCATTCTTCCTGTGCGTCTGTGTGCAGATTTCCCTCTTCTTGTAAGGATACCAGCCGCTGGCTTATGGCCCACCCTAGTCCCATCCAGGATGACCTCATTTTAATGTGATTACACCTGCAGAGACACCTTTTCCAGATGGTACTAGTCCACGTTCATAGGTACAGGACTTAGCAGGTTTTTGGGTAGGGACACAGTTCAACCCACAAAAATACGTTTAGACTGGCATGAAGAAGAGATGGGAAAGGGAAGAAGGGGCTGAGGAGAAAGGGGAGGTGGTCTCTGAGGGACAGATCACACTGACAGAGTGGAGTGGGACCAAGGGTCCCTTAGGAATGGGACAAGCACTTTCCTTGGTGCCTGATTCCATCTTCCATAGGTCTCCATGGCCCAGCCCACCCTCGGTGCACTGCTCTGTGGTGCTAGCAGTCACGTGGCCAGGCATGGGTTCAGATGCCCGGCTGGTGGACCAGAGTGTGCTGGGTGCACGCATGTGTGCCCAAGGCTCTGCGAGTTGGAGCGCTAAGGAACAGGATGATGGTGTGACAAGGCCTTATCTTGTGACAAGGCTGCGTCTCTCTCTCTCCCTGTCGCTCATGTGTGTGCTTTCTATCATGAATAAAATAAATAAACTTGAAAAGGAGGTCTCCACCTCATAGAGTTATGAGAGCTAAAAGAGACTTGAGTGAGTCATTCACTCAACAATTATTTAGCAAGCACTCTTTGAGGAATTGGGCATTTAGAGAGAAAAAGACATGGTCTGAGGAATCTGTGTCCCCGAGAAAGGATGCGAGTTATCTGAGATCATGCGTCAAGGTAGAGTACAGCCGAAAACAGGACGGGGTAGCCTAGACCCCTGTCCTGAGCTTTTTTGCTGCCTACCAGGAAGGCTTCCATTCCCTTGGGCCTGAACTTCTGGTGCTCAAACTGATGTAAAGTCTTACAAGAGGTTTGTGTTCTGAGGCTCATTACCAACTTCTCCACGCTTCTATTGGCTGGCCCACTAGTTAAAGGACCTTGGAGCTTTGGACAAAGCTAGAAACACCCCTCTTGGAAAGGGCGATCCTGTCGCCATTCCTCACTGTGGCCCTATTAGGTACTGAATCTTTGAAACATAATCTCTGGATGCAACAGCAAAATTGGGCAAAGAGGGAACTCCTTGGGGGCAGAGACAACTTCTCAGTCATCTTTTTTGCCCTTGGTGCTAATACAGAAAGCATCATGGAAAATCGGCCTGCAATAACCATTGGTCCAATGGGTGGGGACCTTGCACCAGTTCGGACCAAGAGCTACTTAGAAAATATAAGAGCTCGTACTTTATAGTTTCTACATCCCATGTCCAGTGATAGTGTCAAGCTGGTTAAAGATGCCTCAATTCCTCTCTCAAAGCCATAGTGCTTTTGACATGACTATCCCACTTGTCACTCCGCCATTAGAAGAGATGGTATTTTGATCCCGGTATTGGTGGCTGATGTGAACATTGTCCTGCTTTGAGCTGTCATGATGTAAGATAGCAAGCAGCCTGAAAACTGGCTCAGGCTGGGGTCAGAGATGGGGTCAACCCAGCAGGAGTTGTCAGATCAGAGCAGGGGTCAGAGGGAGGTCAGATGGGAGATCAAAGTGCAGGAACCAGGGCAGGTAGAGTCAGTCCTGACCTCCACCAGAGGTGGGTCCTGCTAGCTGAACCCCAGGGAGACAGCTCACAGGCAGGTCCTCTGAGCAGGCCTTCTGCTCCCGGGTCCCAGCAAGTTCCTTGTCATTGACCTCGGTTTGAATTCCCCCTCCCACAGAGGGTTAGAATCAGTCAACATTAATCAGCAGGTCTTATGTTCACATGATCAGATAAACCTTAAAATCCTTTTTCTTTCTCTCTCTTTCTTTTTTTCTCTTCCTTCCTTCCTTCCTTCCTTCCTTCCTTCCTTCTTTCTTTCTTTCTTTTTTTTTTTTGAGAGGTTTTTGCTATAGGGTACATGCACTTGCCAGAAAGGTAGAGAGAGAGAGAGAGAGAGACAGAAAGTGAGAAATCACCCCCCCTTCAGGGGGGATGGTCAGGCCTCAATCCCTTCTCCGTTCTCCTCTCTGGATCTTAGGCACGCACGCACGCACATGCACCCGGCGTGAGTTTAAGTCACCGGGTCTGGGACTTGAACCACGGTCGACTATATGGGAGTCCAGCAATGTAGCCATTACACAATCTGCTGGTTCCAATAAACTTTAAAATCCTAGAAAATCCTATGGCCTCTTCGAGCCACATGGCTCCAGGCTTATTGCTAATCTTTAGCATCATAGTTTTAGGTCTGATTTTGGTCGTGCATCAGAATCACCCATCGAACTTGTTAAAATGCAGATTCTCCAGGCACCACCCCTCAGAGATTCTAATCCCCTGTATCTGGGCTGGGCTTCTGACATTCTGAGAGGAGCAGGAGAGACAGCAGTGAGTGTGGAGACTCTGAGCTGCACTGGGTCTACCAACAACCTGCGAACTTGGGCAAATTTTTAAGAATTATTTAACTTTACTTATTATTATTTTAATTTGTCATAGGGCATGTGTGCTCACCAGAGAGAGACACAGAGGGAGAGAGAGAGAGTGAGAAAGGGAGTCGCCAGATCTGGGACTTGAATCTCGGTCGGCCATGTGGAAGTACAACGCCACAACCACCAAGCCACCTGCCAGCCGGAACTTGGGTAAAGTTTGAACCTTTCTGTGCCCCAACACCTTGGTCTAGAAAAGGGAATGATGTTCAGCTCATTGGTTTGATGTAAAGATTAATGATTTAATGCATTCAGTTATAGAAGATAAATGCTCAGCTCAGTAAGTGTTACTTAATATTGTTACTTTTATTTTTTTAGATTTTTGCCATAGGGCATGGGTGCTCGCTGGAGAGAGGGAACCAGAGAGACAGAGAGGGTAGTGAGAAGTCACCCCACAAAGGGGATGGCCATGCCACAATCTCTTCTCCTCCATTCTCCCCTTAGGATTTTGGGCATGTACACACATGCATCCATGATTTTCAAGCTTCTGGGTCTGGGACTTGAATTGCAATCAGCCATGTGGAAGCCACCACCTTAATCACTACACCACTTGATGGCCCTTGTTTTTGTTTTTAACCATGCTTCACAAGTGATTCAGAAGCACGAAGCTGCATTCACTCACTCATTCATTCGCTGGTTCGTTGGTTCTATACATCAGTACTTGCATGCCCACCTGCTAGGACTCATGCTAGGCACATGTAACACTCGCTAGCTGTAGCCTGTCTGAGACGTGCTGTTCCCCTCCCTGCCTTCAACTCTTCAGGCTCTTGCTTCTGAGGCTCTAAGCTTCACCTCTGGTGTCTCATGGGCACTATGCCCTTCGTTTCATAACCTTGAAATGGAGGAAAGTGGAAAGTATACAGGAGCCATTTACACTTTGGTGCCATTTTTTAGCTGAGTGACGTTGGGCCAGTCACATGTGGAAGGTCGCTCTGTTTACCGCCTGTCCAGCATCCCTGTTCTAGGAATGACCTCACTCCTCCTGCATCTACAGGGCTGGGAGTAGAGAAGCTAAACACGCCTGTGGTTCTGCTCTTCCCCCAAGCCACGGATAATTAATCGGGTGGACACGTGACCCGAGTTAAGCCAATCAGATCCCATCTCCGGGCCCTAGAATGCCTAATGCTGGTGTTCTCTTGAATGCAGGCGATGTGACATAGGAGCAATTGCAGTGGCATTTCCACCGCACACAATAGGAGAAAGTAAGAGCCAGTCGATCTGCAGTGATGAGGAAAATAAAGCCAATGCTTAGATTTCTCAGGGTGCTAAGGTTTCAGATAGCCTTGGACTCTGTGACGCATCGCTATCCTTACAGGAATCCTCTCTGCGTTTAAGTCGGAGGGATCGGTATCACCTGTTTTTACCTGCTGACTGGGAAGCAGGCTTCGCCTCTGACAACTGGTCCTCCCATACTCAAGGCTGCTCCAGGAAGAAACAAATTTGAGGGTCCTGGCTGGGGTCTCGAAATCAAAAAGCTTCAGCCCAGATCCGCAGCCTCTGCCCTGACCTCCAGTAAGTTTTTGGGTCAGGGAACCTTAAGAACACAAACAGGAGGAAGGGATGTAGAACACTAAGAATTTTGGGGAGGAGCCCTATTATGATTGGAATGTGTCCCCCCAAAACTCATGTGTTGAGATTGACCCCTATTGTGATGGAATTAATAAAATGAAAGCTTGATTCGGCTACAGGATTAAGAGGTAGGGCCTTCAGGAGGTGATTAGGGCTAAGGGCATCCTGTGGGACCCCCATGATTCAACCTGGTGGGTTCATAAAGAAAGGACACGAGAAGACGTGCTCTTGCTTTGCTCAAGCTTTTGTCATGTGATGCCCTGTGCTGCTCTGGGACCTGCAGGGAGCCTCGGCAAGGGCCTCACCAGATGTGGTTCCTTGACCTTGAACCACCCAACTATGAGCTAAATAAACCTCTATTCCATTTTTTTTTTCTTCCATGGGAGAGAAAGAGAGCCAAGCTCCCTGAACAGGGGCCTCATGTTGTGGCCCACCCCCCTGGCACAAGCTCCCAGCATGTATAGGGAGCCCTGGGCCACGAACCAGGACCTTTCCCATGTGGGCCCACTTGCATTACCACTGCATGACTGCCTGGCTTAATAAACCTCTCTATAAATCATTCAGATTTGGGTACTTCTGTTATTAATAACACAACAGGCTGAAATGGACCCCCATTTCCAGCTTCCCTTAGGAGAGAGTCTCCTACAACCACAGTCTCTCGAGCTCCATCGAGCCCTTTGAATTCACCGTTCTGTCCGGAATCACTGTTCTGCTCCTTCCCAGTCACGGTTCCTCAGACACTGACACCTTTTCCAGATGGAGCCAGATCTTCCCCACATACCTGGGACTGGCGGTCAGGACTTGTCCAGCTCTCCTGGGTCAAGGAGCAGGAAAGTGAAGTGCCACCATTTCTGTCCCATGTCATCCAGGTTTCTGGTGTCCCCTCCCTGTAGGCCCGCCTCTCCCAGCACAGCAGGGCGCTGATGAACTTCACGTCCGGGACCTTCTTTGACCAATTAGGTAGAGTTCCTCATTTTACAGAAAGCTCTGTCATTTAGCTGGTTTGCACCAGGACAGCCCCACGTGCTTGTTAATAGCAAAGTATTTCTGTTGACTGCTGCCCCAAGTCCTGTCAGGTCCCTCTTCCTACTGTCCCCCAAACCCCAGTCTCTTCCCTAGAATCCTCCAGACCACTGCCCTTTCAGCCACTGAAGGGTTAATACCTGGCACAGCGGGGGGCTGGCAGGACACTGTTCTGGAACTTCCCTTTCAACACTTGGCATGTGTCCTCCTTGTTTATAGATGAGGCTCAGAGCAGTTAGCTAAATTCATTATTATTATTATTTTTTAAATTGTTACAGGGTGCATGTGCTCACTGGAGAGACAGACAGACGGAGGGAAGTGAGAAAGCACCGTCCAGGGAGATGACCATACTGCAGTCCCTTGCTTCTATTCTCTTAGGATTTGGGGCACATGCACACATCCAGTGTGGTTCTCAAGCCTCTGGGTCTGGGACTTGAACCGTGCAGTTGGCCGGGTGGGATCAAGCCGCCTTAACCACCATGCCACCACGTTGGCCCTGATTCATTCTTTTACTCATTCATTCATTCGACACATTTTTATTGCGTGGCAGCTTTGTGCCTGGCCCAGCTAAGTGCTGCAGCTTCGTTGCTGAAGAAAACTAACTTGGAGGGTCATATTGGTGCAGAGACAACTGGAAATTAGGAATTAAGTAGATACATGCATGGTATCAAACTCTGACTAGTACTGCCACCGTGAGAAAGAATCCTGCAGAGACTTTCAGATGGGAAGACTCCCAGAGACTTCAGGAACTCGCCCGACCAAGAAAGGGAGTGGGCCTGCTCAGGTCAGAGGCCACAGCCTGGGTGACACATCTGACTTAGTGAACTGGCCCAAGGTCACCCCTTGGAGAAGGGGCAGGGCTGCCTTCTTGGCCCAGGTCTGTCCGATTTTGAAGTCTACGATCTTTCCCCCTCGGATAAAAATGGTCCTTGGATGTGGACCTCGGCTTTCCTTCCTGCAAATTGCCGTGTCCTGACTCTATTCCCAAAACCGGACCATGTGATCCAAGGCACAGCCCTGCTTCAGTCAAGGCCTCCTGCCACCTCCAAGTGTCTGTCACCTTGCACCATGGAACCTCAGAGAGCCTGGGAGAACCCCACAGCTCAGCACGTGGCAGGGGAGGGGGGACTGCTCTCCCGCCCGCATGCCGTGTTGTCCTCCAACTCTGCCCACCGGTCAGTGAGTGTAGATGGGGGCAGAGCACATGGAGGTCCCCGTGAGCCCGCTCAGGACACCAGGGAACTCTCCTTTATCCTCATAAAAAACCCCTTTGAATTTCATCAGGGCATGCGACCACCTGGCCAGAAACTACATCTCCCAGCTTCCCATTAGAAATGGCCAAAGAACAAGACTTGATCAATTGACAGAAGCTGTATGGGCAGCTTCTCTGTCACATCCTTAAAAAGGGTGCTGGTGGGCCAGCAGATGGCATAATGGTTACGTTGCTAGACTCCCACGTAGTTGACTGTGGTTCAAGCCCTTTACCCGGTGGCTTAAAACTCATGCCGGGCACACGTGCGTGCATGCCCAAAATCCCGGGAAGAGAATCACAGTGTGGCCATACCCCTGGAGGGTAATTTTTCCATGGAGTGCACAAACTCCATAGCAAAAATCTTTCTCCCCCCAAAAAAGGGCTGATCGCCTCCACTCTCTCTCCTGAAGACTGGGATGTAGACGTAGTGTAGATGCGAATAGCACCCTAGGGCATAGCAGGGCAGCAAGTTAAAGAGAACCAGGAACAGGTCAGCAGGTGGTATGGTGTTTAGGGATCCCACATGGTCGACTCTGGTTCAAGTCCAAGGCCCAGTGGCTTGGAAAACACACTGGGTGGAAGTGTGTGCCTGCCCAAAACCTTGAGGGGAGCATGGAGAAGGGACTGCAGCGTGGCTATGCCCTCAGGAAATGATTATTTTTCCTCTCTCTCTAGTGAGCACACATGCACACATGCCAGTGAACACACATACAAATAATCTGGGGGGGGGGAACAGGAGCTTTGGTCAACCTCATGGAGCAGAGCTGCTGACAGCCTCGAGCCAACCACACAACTGTACCTTTTCAAGACAGAGAAGTAAACGTGTATCTTTTTCTCTTCTCTCGCTCTCTCTCTCTTTTGTTTTTAGGTTTTGCCATAGGGCATGTGTGCTCACTGGAGAGGAGTGAGACAGCGAGAGAGAAAGTAAAAACTCGCTCCGCAGTGCGGATGAGTGTGCCAGAATCCCTTCTCCATTCTCCTCCAGGGGGTTGGGGCATGCATGCACATGGGCCCAGCACGACTTTCAAGACACTGGGTCCGAGGCTCAAACCAAGGTCAGCCAGGTGGGAGTCCAGGTCCTTAATTACTGCAGCACGTGCTGGCCCCGTAGGCGAGTGTCTTATTTAGGACTGCATTTTGCCCTTGCTAAATCATGGCCGCCTACCCTGAACACTGACTACTACTGCTGTGCCCTTGAGGAATTCTGGGGTGTATTTCCGCCCTTTTAAAGTGTTCCAGGTGTTTCTGTCTCCATTGTTACCAAAGATTATTGGCCAGCATTCGCTAGCCCACGCTGCGGAAACTATCGCCCAATCTCAACGGCTGACAGCATCATTTATTTCTCACTTAGGTAAAGTACGGCTTTTTACATTTTTACATTCTAGGTCTCGGGCAGAAGGAGCAGCCCCCATATCAGCCTGCAGACAGAAGGGAAATGCAGTGGCTGAATCTTGCACTGACTCTGAAAGCTCCTGCTGGGGTGTGGCATGTGTCCATTGGTCACAGGAAGCCACTGGCCTAGGCCGACACCCGTGTGAGGTATACTCCCGCAGAGAGGCTCTGCAGAGAGGCCTTGTTGCGAGGGGCGGGGATGGATAATCCTTCTCCTGAGAATCTAGCAGACAGTTGGGGATCATAAAACAATCTACCACAGAGCCTAAGTGACAAAGGCACATCACGCCAGGGCGGGCACTGTCACCATCGCTGGCGTACAGAGGAGGAGACTGAGGCTTACAGAAGAGCCACACAGTTATGGTCTAAAACTTACATTAAAAGCTGGAAATGTTGGGACCAACAGATAGAAGAATGGTTACATCACTGGACTACTATGTGATCTATCAGGGTTTGGGTCCCAGACCCACCAGCTTAAAACTCACGCCTGGTGTGTGTGTGCGTGCATGCCCCAAATCCCGAGAGGAGAATGGAGGAGAAGGGATTGTGGCATGGCCATCCCACCCAGGGGGTGATTTCTTGCTGTCTGTCTCTGTCTCTCTGGAAATTGCTTGCACCCTATATTGAAAATCTCTCTCTTACAAAAACAAAAACAAAAAACTGGAAATTTCTGAGAGGTTCACCTGATTTTTTTCTTCTTTGGATCAAGCTGTTATTAATAAAACCTTATAGATAATCTCGAACACTCTGCCTTCTGTAGTCTATTTTTGGAAGCCAACCTTGGGGGTCTGGGAGGAGCTCACTCAGCTCAGCATGTCAAAAAAGAGGAAAGTGCGGAGGCCTGCAAAGGCAGGTGCTCCGAGAGCTAGCCCAGGGGCCCTGCCACTAGATGCCCCCGCCGCTCAAACGCAGAAAGTGGTTTAACCTCTCTGCGCCCATCTTGTCTGTACACGGAAGAGTCTTCAATCAAGTCCTCTCTGGCTCTAGGATCCTGCTAACTCTTTTCACTACCCCCCGTGGAAATTGGAAAGCCCTGTTCTTCATTTAAAAGCTAGCTCCAAAGACAGTCTTGGGCCACATGGTGCAGTGATAACATGCTGCTTAAGAGAGGCCAGATCCCACATGGAGGCTGCAGTTCAAATCCCCGGCTCCGTCATCCCGAATCATGGGCAGACATGTGACAGACACCCAGTGTCAGATGGCTGGAGGACCTGGGGATGTTACTCTTTGGAGTAAGACTCAGGGGCACCGTCTCAAGAGAAAAAGGAAAGTTTATCGAGAGAAAGAGCACCCGGGGATCTGAAGCTAGAAGTGCCTCAGCCCACCCTAGCGAGGAGACGTGACGTATTTACATGGGAGGGCTGGAGGGGTAGGGTCACAGGAATGGCGGTACTTAGACTAGCTTACCTGCCACTGTGACCTCATCGGCCATCTGTGGGTGTCAGCTGCCAGTAAGGGAGGGCTCTGGCCTGGGGATTCTGGCCAAAGGTAGCTTCAACCATCACCTTCTGTTCTGATGGGAAGTTACCTGAAGGTCCTGGAGGGACCGATCTGACAGAGGAGGAGGGCGGTGGCATGACCGGACCCTGTCGAGCATGCTCATGGCTCTCTCAAGCACACACATGACTCCATCATAAAGAGAAGAAAATAAAACATGACAGTTTTGACAAATTGCCCATCTCTGTTCACCCAATCACTGGCTCAACCACTTAATCTAAGATTGGTGGTGTGTCCTCCATGCCAGGCTCTGCTCTAGGCACTGGGTACAGGGATGAATGGATCCAGTCTTCTAGTTGCAGGAGTTCAGTCTATCAGAGGACAGACGAGATTGGGTCATGGTAAACCTATGCTAAGAGTCCTAATTACAGAACTGGGTGGTCAGAGCTATGGAGAAGGTGAACAAAGGCCGGATTAGACGTGAGGAAGTGTCTACCTGACCTATGTCCCTACTGAACCAAGGGTGACCTGGTGCCTTCTCTACATGCCTGGGTAGGGCTGGGGTGGTGGGGGAGATAGGGAAGTGGAGTAGGCAGAGGGTGGGACTGGGGACTGTGGGACACATGGGAGGAGGGTCTAGCAGGCCAGTGGAGAGCTAAGACTGAGGCTGGAAGGAAGTGGAGGTTCAGGATGTAGAGGGTTATTCAGAACAGATGGTGACTGAAGTCACGAGAGCTCACGAGACAGTGATTTTCCTTCTGGTCTCTGTCCTGGTTGTTGGGCCAAGAACAGGGCCCTGAGCTCCCAGCGGCCTGGGCGGTCACGTGCCAACATTTCCCAGGGAGGATCCTGCAAGGGACTGACCTAAGCTGGGTGTGGCAGTGTACATGTTGGCCCGGAAGAAACAAATGTGCAGGCCAATTCCACTTTATAGCCTTGTCTGATGGTGGGACGCGGAAAGAAGGCACCAGGTCACCCTTGGTTCAGTGGGGACATAAATCAGGCAGCACCCTGCTTCCTGAGGCCCCGGCAAAGGAAGGCAGGACCTGCCAGCTCTAACCGGGACCAATTACAGGCCTTTGCCCTGCCTGCCCGAGCGCACCTCCACAGACGCGTGTCGGCCTGAGCCCCGGAGGCCCTGCGGAGAAGCAGCTCTTAGACTGTGTCTCTGACAAGAAGCAGAGCTCCAACTTGGACAGGGCAAAGGGGGGAGAGCTCCGTGCCGAAGTGAAGAGGGTCAAAACGACGAGGCAACAGCATTCTACCTTCACTGCGTGCGATGGGCCAGGCCCACGCCAAGCACTTCACGTCATTACTTTCCCTCTAACCTCACAGTGACCTTCGGAGGGAGCTTCTCCTGCTGAGCTCATTGTGCCAGTGAAGAAACTGGGCTTGGTGAGGTCGAGCGACCTGCCCAAGGCCACTCACTCAGCAAGCGGTGGACCCCCAAATTCAAATCCAGGTCTGCCCACCCTCGAGGCTGAGTTTTTTCAAACATGGCTAACTGACAGCTGGCTCAGGCGGCCTACTCTTAGGAGCCGAAATGTTCTGGATTAAACCCTGGCTTCGCCACTTTGTGACTAGGTGGTCTGGAATCAGTCACTGAACTTCAGAAGCGACAGTTTTCTCGTCTGTGATGTGAGGCAAGCAGAACCTACGTGGTTATGAGGGTGAAGACTGATATGTGAAGCGTCTGTGAACGGTCGGCGAGTGGCACCGTTCTTACCATTGTCTCACCTTCGCAGTCACCTCCTGTCCTTGCTCACCACATTGGAGTAGATGGCAGAGGCTGTGCGAGTCCTGAGAGCCTGAGTGGTTCGCTATGTCTGAAAGTGATTAACAGAGAGCTGAGGCTGAAAACGCAGATGGCGTGGGCCAGCAGGTGGCGTGGAGCTTAAGGTGGCTGGATCCCACATGGCTGGCTACATGGTTTGGGTCCCAGACCTGGTGACTTGAGAGACACCAGGCACGTGCGTGTGTGCCAAAAATCTCAAGAAGAGAATGGAGAAGGGACTGAGGCATGGCCAGTCCCCCTCGGGGATGATTTCTTACTTTTGTTCTCTCTCTCAGTGCTTCCAGTGAGTCCACACCTGATAGCAAACAAACAAACAAGCACACAGAAGTAGACAGGGGCAGCCTAGCGGGTGGCATGGTGGTTAGGGTGGCTGGATGTCACATGGCCAACTGCCTAGTTCGAGTCCTGGACCTGGCAGCCTGAAAAACATGCCCTGTGCATTTTCATTCATGTCCTAATTCCAGAGAGGAGAAAAGAGAAGAGATTATGGTGTGGCCATCCCCCTGGGGGGCGATTTCTCACTTTCGCTCTCTCTTTCTATCTGTCTCTGGTGAGCACATGTGCCTTGTAGCAAAATAAAATTAGAAGGAAAAAAAAGTAGACAGACTGGATCATGCAAAGTTGCTTTGCAAGCCCTAATAAGGATAGCGTTTTTTCTTCTGAGGTCAGCTGGGAGCCATTAAGAACTTCTAAGCAGGTGGAGGAGCAGCAGTTGATTTTGCTTCTCAGGAGAGACGTGTTCAGCAGCCCGTTTTGCCCTCCCTGGTACCTGGTACCGACAGTGGTGTCTAAGACCTGGCATGTGTGCCGGAAATAGTTACCAGTCAAACTTCCCCAGGTGCTATTCCATCTAGGCTTTCTTGATTATGAGAGGCAGAGGTGTCCTCTCACTGGCGGGGAAGATGGTCATGTTTTAGGGGTAATTGTGGACGCCATCCGTGCAAAGCCAAGAGTGAGGACTGGAACTTGGAGGTGGTCCCTGATCCTCGGTGGCTGCAAGGCCTCGCAGGCAGGACGCACAGGTCACCGCTGATGTTGTGTGCCTGCATGTCACAGACGTGCCTCCTCTTTTCTTTTTATATAGTGGATTTATTTCATTAATAGGAGAGATGCAGAGCGATAGACAGGGCTGCAGTGCCCATGACAGGGTCTTGATGCTCTGATCCAGATACAGCCACAGGCGTGCCCGTGCACTCAGGGAGGCCTCCAGACACGAACCAACAACCTGCCCACGTGGGCACTCTGCCTCCCAGAGCGCTGAGTCTGACCTCCGCGCCGCCATCCACTCCCAGAGCCCTGCTTCTCTCCCACTGGCACCCTCATTCTAGCTTTGCTGTCCCAGAACTTCGGTTTGCAGCTGGTTCGTGGCCATCTGCTGGCTTCCTCGACACCAGGAAATTTCAGCCTTGGGGTGTTTTTGGCAAGTGGTTCACTTGCTTTTTTTTTCTCTTCCAAAATCTACGAGTCAGAGAACCTCATTGGCCTGAAATCACCATTTCATGCAGCACTAGTCAGAACAGGGGAGGCAGGAGTAGCCGAAGAAAATCAGGATTCCTTGAGGTGGAAAGAAGAGAGGGAGGGTGGCTGCTTGTAAGGTCCTCAATGCGAACTGCAGCGTGGGTTGCAGAGGGCTTTAATCAGACTCCGTGCCAGGGCACGGGGGGATGGCCACATTGCAATCCCTTCTCCTCCATACTCCTCTCAGGATCTTGGGCATACACGCACTCTGACCAGAGTGCAATGGGGCCTCATTACCTGCGTGGGGAAGGAGGCTCCCAAAGGCCTAGTCGCTTCCTGCCCGATCTGTGCTGTGTGACTTAGGGCGCAGGCTCAGGTGTGTGAGAAGTCCCCCAGTACAACACGGTAAGTGAGACACCAGTTCCTCCACACGCAGAGTTCAGAGATGAGCACTCTGTGGCCGGGCTGGCTGTTCCACAGCGGCACCCAGACCCCGGGTGATGAGTCCCATCTCTGGGTTCACAGCACCAAGGGTGGCCAGAACTCAGAGTGTCACACCTCACTGTGGGACATGCAGAATCCAACCTGGTATCCGTGTTCTCCTTTAAAGCCCTGGGGTGCCAAACCGAAGAAAGGAAAGGGAGCTCACCCAGGGTGAGGCCGAGGGCAAGGCCCAGCCTCTGGCTGGAGACAGACGAGGAGGCACACAGCACTAAGAGTCCCACGCGGCAGGAAGTCCAGCGCAAGGCAGAGAAGAGAGGCCCCTGCACTGGCAGGTTGGACGTTCCTGTGGCCCTGGAGAGCCGGGTCAGACCGCGGTGGGTGGAGGATGAGAAGTGAGGCCACAGTGCTAGAAGCATGAGGAGCCTTCGAAGAGTTCAGGGAAATGCATGTTCTGACAAAGCTGTGGGCGGAGATCGAGGGGGTGTTGGTGCGGCAGCCTGAGCAGCAGTCTGGCCTGGCCCGGGGGCCGGTGCTGGGCTCCGAAGGCCCCAGGGGAAGCTACACTGTGATGTGCTAAGCCCTGCAGTTCCCTGGGTGGGGAAGAACGGCACAGAGCGAATGAGTGTGTCCAAGTGACATTCTGGCCTTGTTCCAGTGAATGTCCTTCGGGTCCTCCCGGTCACTCCCGTACACAGAGGGAAGGAACCTGCTGTAGGTTGAATTGTGTCTCAGAAATAGAGAGACGTTGGCATCCGATCTCCCAGTACTTTAGAATGTGACCTTTGAAGATAGTCTTTCCTGGCAGCGTGGAGGTTAAGGCAGCAGGATCCCAGATGGCCACTGTGGGGTTCACATCTCAGCCCGGCAGCTTGTAAAACATGCTGTGTGTGTGGAGAGTGGAGGGGAAGGGATTGCAACATGGCCGTTCCCCCTGGGGGGGATTTCTCACTTTCCCTTTTTCTCTGTCTCTCTCTGGCAAGGGTATGCAGCCCATGGCAAAACAAACAAAGAAACAAACAAATAAATAAAGCTAGGTCTTTACAGAGGTAATAAAGTTAAAATAAAATGAGGCTGTAAGCGTGGGCCCGAACCCAACAAGACTGAGTACTTGGTAAAGGGGAAATTTGGACAGGGAGAGAGACCACGTGGAGGGAAGACAGAGAAAATGGCCGTCTACAAGCCAAGGAGGGAGGCTGGAGCAGAGTCTTTGCTCACGGCCTATGAGGGCACTCACCCTGGGCACCTGGATCGCAGGCTTCGGCCTCTGGAAGTGTGAGCCGATATGTTTCTGGTTGGGCCTGCTGTTTGTGGTGCTTTGTTCAAGCATCCTCAGCACACGCGTAGCCAGGTCCTCCGCATTCTGCCTCCTTCCACACCATCACCATCACCGGAGGCCCCTAGAGCAGCCGGCCGGGCTGGGACCAGCAAAGGCCCGGGCCCCTGGCAGAGCAGCAGCGGGGGCACCTGGAGAGCCCTGCTCTGGCAGCATCTGTGGACGGCGGCTGCAGAGGGCAGCTGAGCCTGGCAGTGTGTCCGAGTGCAGCCAGGCTCAGGACGGGTGAGCTCTGCAGAGCGGCGTGGGGAGCCCCGGGGTTTGAAACGCGACAGGGCTTGTACGGGACTGGACCCACCTTTGAACTGAAGTGAAATGTGCCCCGGCGACACTGCAGGGGCTGCGATGAGCTTGTTACTCGAAGTCACTTTCGCAAACTCAGATTGTCCCAGTTCCGCCTCCCCTCTGTCAGCAGCTGAGGATGGCACCTCTCCGCCCCCATTGTCATCTTCTGGGACTTCATTGCTCAAAGTCACTGTGCCCTGGGGAAGTGAGAAGAAGCTTTAGAGAAGTGAGAAGGAACTGTTCTTGCAGGAAGGTTTTGGATCCTGCTTTGAGTAAGATCTGGTGAAGTGAGTCCCTGGGGAGAGGGAAGGAGGGCCCTGGGAACCAGGGCTCCTGCAGTCCAGAGAGGAAAAAGGTGGTTCAGACCGAGAGAAAAGCATAGCTGCACAGCCCAAGGCCTTCCGCGGGGCGGAGCCTCAGATGCACGTAAGGATCTGCTAGTAACGGATCGGGAGGTGGCCAGGGGCTGGGTGATGACTGAGAGCTGTCACAGCAGTGCAGCCTGGTGCTGGACAGGGTCAGGGCCCAGCCTGAGACGACACCTTCTCAGGGAGGAGGTCCTAGCTGTGCGACTTGGGGTGTCTGTTGGCTATGACCCATTTCTGTCGATTTCCGTGTCCCAGCTGTCTACTGCAGTGTGACACGCTAACCAGAAGGGCAGCACTGACTGCTCCCAGCCAGCAGTTTGCTCCTCTGCCAGCCGGGAAGGCAGAGTCACTAAGTGTGACTGCTAGGGCTGGGACACGGCCAGGGCTGGGACACGGCCAGGGGCTTCTTGCAGTCGGGGCTTTTCCCCCCTAGGGCTGGGTTCCAGGGTGAGTGTCCTCAGACATACTTTGAGAGCCAGGCGGGAGTTTTCCCAACTCAGTCTTGGGAGGCCTCCTGCTCCCTCTGCTGCACTGGACGCAGCAAAGGGAGAAGAATTAGATGCCGCCTTTTGTTACAAGGAGCATTAAGAAATTGTGGACATGTCTTTGGCTTGACTAACGCACTGTATTCATGCTGGGAAAAACCATTTTGTACTCTGTAAAGATGTACAGTGACCAAATGTAAATTTTAAAAATTAAGAAAATAATTCATTAATTAAATTGTGGGCCTATTTTAAACCCACCATGCCCTAGGAAGTAGGACTGATTCCTTGCCGAGATCACACAGCCACCACGAGATGGAAGGGCCAACATAGTTAGCCAGCGCAGACACCGCACGTGGACTGCATACGTGTGCGCACACACACACGCACACGCGCGTGCACACACTCGAGTGCCTCCTACGCCTGGCCCTTTGCGTCACTGCTACTTGGTTGTATAACAGCCGTTTTAAGCTTAACACTCCAAAAGTCGAACTCTTAACTTTCTTAAACCCATTCTCCTCCCGTCTTGGCATTTTCTTCTCTTTCTCTCCTATCCCACGGCGAATGCATCAGCCCATACTGTCAGCTCTGGCTCTGAGTACGGCCAGAGTCTAGCCGTGTCGTGCCCCTGAGCTAAGTCTATCCGCGAGTCCGCCCTTGTGGCTAGTGGTATTTCCACCTGGATTATTGCAATCACTCATCACTGCCTCTGTGCTCCCCCACCCACCCTAGGCCCACTGTGATGTCCTCATCTTCACAGCTTAGAGGGCTCTGTCACCCTGAGGGTCAGATCCTGTCACTGCTCTGCTCCAAACCCACCGCCCGGCACTTGCTGTTTCTTCTGTCGGAGAAGCGCGCAGCTCCCTAGTCATGCTTTCAGTTTCTGCTGAAGTGCGCCTTGTTAAAAAGGTCTCTCCAGAGCGCAGTATTTAAAACCGCACTGGCACCTCCCCTGTTTTCCTCCATGTCCCTTCATGGCTTTATTTTTCCCCCTAGAACTCACGATCGGGTTACACATTATACACTCACTTTGTAAAAGCCGCCTTCTCCTGGGAGAGGCGAACTCTACAATGCCAGATTTTTTTTTTTTTGAGAGAGAGATTTTCACTATAGGGCGCATGCGCTCGCCAGACAGACAGAGAGAGACAGAGAGACAGAAAGGGAGAAATCACCCCCCAGGGGGGATGGTCACGCCACAATCCCTTCTCCTCCATTCTCCTCTCGGGATCTTGGGCACGCACGCACATGCACCCGGTGTGAGTTTTAAGCCACCAGGTCCAGGACCCGAACCGCGGTCAACTACATGGGAGTCCAGCGACATAGCCATTAGGGATGGTCATGCCGCAATCCCTTCTCCTCCATTCTCCTCTCGGGATCTTGGGCACGCACACACACGCGCCCGGCGTGAGTTTTAAGCCAACGGGTCTGGGACTCGAACCGCGGTTTACTATGTGGGAGTCCAGCGACATAGCCATTTCGCTAACTGCTGGTTCCCTACAATGCCAGATTTGAATGATCTGTTCACTGTGTTTCTCTCCTGGGACAGCACCTTGCACTCGGTGGGCTCTCACTTTGGGGAAATATGTGAAAACTTCCGCCATGCTTCTGTCAGGGTCCCTGACGTTTCTAAGAGCTAAGGCCCGTGTGGGCGTGTGGCTGTAGAGACGGAGTGTCGTTATTCCAACACGCCCCTCTGCCATCGAGCTTAATTCGGCCTTGGATTCTGTTCTATTTTCATCTTACTGTTATTCTGAAGATACGGTCTGTACATTGTTGGGAAGACTTCAAAGGGTTTTGTTTCCTTTTTGGTTTCAAAGTCCTGTTATCTGCTAATAAAAGTAGGATGGGCAACCAGAGCCTCTCCGTGCCCTCCCGAGCAGAATTGTTTCCTCTCGGCGAAACATTCCTGAGGGACCAGCAGTTAGTGTAATGACTATGTCGCTGGACTCCCATGTAGTCGACTGTGGTTCGCGTCCCGGACCCAGTGGCTTAAACTCACGCCTGGTATGTGTGCATGTGTGCCCAAGATCCCGAGAGGAGAATGGAGGAGAAGGGATTGCGGTGTGGCCATCCCCCCTGGGGGGTGATTTCTCACTTTCTGTCTTTCTGTCTCTGTCTGTCTGTCTGGCAAGTGCACGTGCCCTATAGCAAAACCCTCTCAAGAAAAAAAAAGAAAAACATTCCTGAAGTGGCGACACAGTGCAAAGCCATTGTTTTAATGGCATTAACTCGTGCTCAGTAAAAATAGACACACATACTCACTCACATACACACATGCACGCACACACACACAGACACACACACACACACACACGCACACACACACACACAGAGGTCTACAGAACAGCCAAGCTCACACAACACTAAAGCCATAACCCCTCACGGGTGTGCTTCCCAGGCAGAGGGAATGGCTACTGCCCATGGCCTTGGGCAGAGGAGAGACTGGCCCTCCTGACAGACGGAGAGACGGAGAGAGACGGAGAGAGGGGGCAGCAGAGAGGCAGGCAGCGGCCTGCTCAGGTTGGGCACTGTCAGAGTAAGAAGGAGTTTTACTCTAGGTGTGATGTGAAGCCACCGAAGCTTAGGCAGGAGAGTGTAACATATACAGTCGGGGGGTGTTAAAAAGTTTGTGGAAAATGAAATTGAAATATGGGTTTGTTTTCATTCTAAAAATTTGGAATATATACGTACTTTTTTTTTTGGAGAGGTTTTTGCTATAGGGCGCGTGCGCTCGCCAGACAGACAGAGAGAGACAGAGAGACAGAAAGCGAGAAATCACCCCCCAGGGGGGATGGTCACGCCTCAATCCCTTCTCCTCCATTCTCCTCTCGGGATCTTGGGCACGTACGCACATGCGCCTGGCGTGAGTTTTAAGCCACCTGGTCCAGGACGCGAACCACAGTCGACTACATGGGAGTCCAGTGACATAGCCATTACGCTAACTGCTGGTTCCCATAATTTTTTATAGTACTCATTTTCATCAACTTTCGGAAGACCATATATATGTATATGTACACACATGTATATTTAAACATATACACATGTGTGCTTTTTTAAAGAATTATTTATTTTATTTATTATTATTATTTTAATTTGCTGTAGAGTATGTGCACTCACCAGAGAGAGACAGAGAGAGAGAGAGGGCGAGAGAGAGGGAAAGTGAGAAAGCGACCTAGCAGGATTGGAACCATGGTTGGCCATGTGGGAGTCCAGTGCCCCAACCACCATGCCGCCTGTTGGCTCCCCATACACATATTTTTAAGAGAGACACCACAGGGTGTATATGCTCCCCACAGAGACAGAGATAGAGGGGGGAGGGAGAACGCACAGCCGTTGGGGCACTCGCACTGCAATCCCTTCTCTTCCGTTTCCTCACCCTGTTGGGATTTGGGGCATGCATGCGCACGTGCCTGGTCTGTTTTTCAAGCTGCTGGGGCTGGGCCTCAAACTGCAGTCAGCCATGCGGGATCCAGCGCCCTTAACCACGAAGCTACGGGGCCAGCCCACAGAGCTGGCTTTCACCGCACAGCGACACTTCCAGCCCCGGCTTCTGCGTTAGCTAGGACCTCAGGTTGGCCACTGCACTCAGTCTGTGTGGTTTGGCCAGAGAGGACCTGTGGCCATCCCCTGTGGCCTTAGCCACATGCGGCCGTGCCATCCGACTGTGCCACAGCATCTGGCCCCCAGTTTTACATTTTCAAAAGCACACTCCAGGCTCCACGCAGGACTGGGCACAGGGGAAGAGCGAAAGCAGAGAAGTGAGGAGACCGTTGCTGTCATCCAGGCAGGAGGTCATGGCCACGGATCTGAGGGCCGAGTGGTGGAGACCGGGAGGAGTGGCAGGCCCGGGGTGGGTTCCAATGTGGTGCCAGCAGGGCTGGCTGCTACTGAGGAGCAGAGAGAGGAATCGGACGACTTCCAGGGTCGGGCGTTGAGCCACTCACTGGATGGTGCTGTGCTGAGCGAGGAAACTTCCCTGAAATGGAGGTCCCAGGTGGAGAGTGCATGGTGCACGGGGCAGTTTGGGTGGCCGGCAGGGCAGGAAATGAGGAGTCGGCTTTGTCTAAGTGAGGTGTGAATTGCCTGCCTGACCGCCAAGAGCAGCTCTGAGTCTGAGCTCCAGAGAAGTCAGTGAGGACGACAGAGCTCTGCGAGTCCTTGGCAAAGGGCCGGTATTGGAAGGCCTCAGGCTGAGTGAGATCACCCAGGCAGGGTGCAGGGGAGAGAAGGGGTCTTGATTATGGCCGTGGAAACATGCTCATGTCTGGGCAAAGCTGAGTGGAGCGACGACCTGGGGACAGGGTGCGGAGAGCAGCCTGCTGCAGTCCAGGCAAGGACTCCAGTGGGGAAGACACAGGTGACGTGAACTGGTAGAAGGTGCAGAATTCCCTGAGATCCTTGGGAAAGGCCCTGTGACAGACAGTTTCCGGGAGTCTGGCGGGACATCAAAGGGACGTGCCGGCAGGAGAAACGAAAGGACATTGCAGTCACCCTCTAGTTAGGGCTTGTCTCCCCCACCTGCCTCGAGTCTCCCAAGGGCCTCCTTTGCCCTGGCCCAGTGCCCAGCTCAGGATAGCTGTGGCCAGCCGGGGTGGGGGTAGCGTGATTGTCTGATGGGCCTCGCACGGTGTCTGGAAAGGAGACGGTCCCAGTAACAGGACCTGGAGGCCAAAGGACAGGAGACCAAGAGAAACCGGGACCGGTGATTCTCGAGAACCTGCTAGACCTTTCAGGGAGGGAGGAGTGCTGTGCTCGGGGGGCTCCTGAGGGAAAGGCTTTTGCTCCTCCCACGGAGAACGCCGTCATCGCCAAGCAGAGCATCCGGGGGCTGACAGCAGAGACGGGGACCCTGTGAAGAGGGGTTCTTAGAAACCCCGAGAAAGGGAGGCACTGGCTTCTCTTTCTTTCTGGCAGGTCCCTTGGCTGGAGTGTGGGGGAGGGGAGTGCATGAAAACCCACAGGTGGGACCCGAGCAGGTACGTGGTGGGTGGTAGATGGTGGGGGCAAGCAGGCTTCAAACCTCGCTTTGGTTTTAGTTCAGCTTGGCCGTTCCCTTGGGTCGGGGAGGCGTCACCAGCCATAAGACGTAGGGCAGAGGGCGTGGCTCAGGAGAAAGGGGGACACCGGAGCAGAAACGAGAGAGAGAGAGAGAGAGAGAGCGAGAGAGAGCGAGAGAGAGAGCGAACTTGAGACTGCCGGTATGTCTCCGATGCCCACTCCCTGGCTTCGGGGTTTCCCAGCTCAGCTGATCTAAGGCCCCACGAGATACCCCATCCTCCCAACAAACCCTGCCTGGATGTGAGCTTGCTTCTGTCTTACAGAGCAGCCCGGCCACTCCTGGCCTGGCCTCTCCACGTCCCAAGAAGGGCTGGCGCTGCTGCCCCCTGCAGGTTAAGGGAGCTCCTTTCCCAACGTCCACCCAGCTGCCCTGGCCCTGTTCCCATTTGTCCTGGGATCCAGTGACAAGACCTGCTTTCTATGACCCTTGTCTAGACTCCCGTCTCTCCCTGTGATGTCTGAAACGACAGGAAACGAGGCTTCCTTGACTCAAAGCTGCCTGGGCTGACACCTGAGAACACTAAAGCCAGGAGGGTGGAGCACAGGAGCTCACAGTCACCCCAGCTGCCCCCGGAAGTCCACGTGGGGAAGTAATTACAAGACTGTCCCACCTTTGGCAAAGGAGGACACTGACTATGGGACCTTGGTAGGCCGGGGACTTCCTTAAGCTGCAGTCCTTCATGTGGAGAAATGAGGGGCCAGGACGCAGAGACACATACATAAACTGGGCCATGAAGATGCGGGAGTAAGACGCTTGCCCTTCCCAAATGTCGTTACTTTTATTAGTAAAAGGAGGCTCGGTGACCAAAAAAAGGGGGACTCTGGGAAACGAACACTTCCGGTCATATTGTTTGAAGGGCTTCTCAGGATGTCTGGCACATGAGAAGGTATAAAAAGCCGCCGTTCTGTGAAGAATGTGTCGTGTCAGGCCAGAACGGACCTGAACTTAGGCAAGTGAAAAGCATTTGAGCTGGTGTGGGTAGAGTGCTCCTCTCTTTCTGCCTGGAACGGTGATACGATTTTGCAGGAAGTCACAGGAAACTTGTGAAGAGTAGAGATTTTACCTGCTGACCAGTTAACACCCCACAGCGAGGGCATCACCGGGTTTGGCAGACATCTGTCCTCAAGGTGGGGCCGGGCACACTGAATGCCAGGAAAGGAGGAGGTGGAGACGGGATGGAGAGACTGACCGCGTGAGAGACAGGGGATGGAGGGACTGACCGCGTGAGAGACAGGGGATGGAGGGACTGACCGCGTGAGAGACAGGGGACAGAGAGACTGACCGCGTGAGAGACAGGAGATGGAGAGACTGACCGCGTGAGAGACAGGGGATGGAGAGACTGACCACGTGAGAGACAGGGGATGGAGAGACTGACTGTGTGAGAGACAGGGGATGGAGAGACTGACCGCGTGAGAGACAGGGGATGGAGAGACTGACCGTGTGAGAGACAGGGGATGGAGAGACTGACTGCGTGAGAGACAGGGGATGGAGAGACTGACCGCGTGAGAGACAGGGGATGGAGAGACTGACCGCGTGAGAGACAGGGGATGGAGAGACTGACTGTGTGAGAGACAGGGGATGGAGAGACTGACTGGGAGGGCAGAGGTGGATGGCTGGAGAAAGAGAAAGGCCCCAAAGCAAGACATCATTTCATTTCATTTCCTATTTGATTTACCCGCAAAGGTGGCCTCTCGGTTCTTCTTCTTCCCAGAGCAGTTCTCGGGGCAGCACTGCTCAGACTACAGCGTGAGAACTGACCTGGCTTCAACCTCCTTCCATGAACTCACACGACACACCCCACAAAGGGGATGGTGAGGCCCCGTCCTCTGGGCGCGCAGGGGCTGCAGCAGGCAGAAGGGCCCAGAAGGGTCTCCTGGCTCTAAGAGCTTCACTGAACTCCCACGGTTGGGTGGGCACACTAGTTCCACCCACACTCTGTCCCCGTCCGCCTGCCCATAACCTGGACGCTGACTCCAGCTCTGCCCCTGCTTGGCTCTCGAGGGTCCCTTCTTCTCTCTGGGCCTCAGTCTCCCCATCCGAAAAGGAAGGCTGGACCAGATGACCTCAGAAGGCCTTCCAGGCTCAGGTAGTCTTTAAGGCTCTGAAGGACGACTGGGGAAAAGATATGGCGGGAATCCTGAACATTTCCCATCAAACGCTGCCTTCCCCTTTCCTCCTCCTTGGGGAGCTAGGGTAAAGAAGTTAATCTGGCTACCCCAACGGAGGGAAAGCAAGGCAATCCCACGCTAGTGTATCCTTTCTCCCAGCCTGCAGATTCAGTTCTCACTTTTAGGCAAGTGAATGGCAGGTGGGCCGTCACTGGAAGGGTGAGGTCTACAGTCCTGTGTTCTTAATCTAAACACTCTGATTATGCCCCGGGGAGAGTTCCAGCAGACGTGGGCCCAGGCACTTGGCTGTGCTCTGATAAACATCCCTCTTCCATAGACGGGGCAGTCCCTGGGAGCCAAGACTCTCCCCTTAGCTGTATGACACTAGTAAGTGTTAGAGGGTCAGGTGGCTGGGTTTCCATCCCTGACTTATGACCGATTGACAAATATGCTGAGGAAAACTGATCATCTTTTCTACCATACAGCAGGTCCAGAAGGCTATGGCTTAGGTCTGCAGACAAGGGCTTCCTAATGGTGGACCCCAGAATTAGTTTCATCCATCCTGTCATTGACGGGGACGGGAGCACGTAGATCTGTCTTTACAAAGCTCGGAGGATGAAGGAGAGACTAAAATGTGTACTCCCAAAGGGAAACCAAAGAGGAAGACAGAGAGCCACCCCCACCCACCTTCGCCCCAAACGCATAGATAATGTAAGTCCTACTTCCTCCTCGAGGAGGTAGGGGTGAAGGAGTGAAGACAAGGCAGGAGGCTTGTCCTAATGGAGGTTCCTTCACAGGGAAGAGAACATGAAGAGGGGGTAAGATGCAGCCTCCCAACCACACGCTTTCAGACATGCATCATGAGCTCCGTAGGTTTCCCCACTGAGTGCAGTTACCATCTTTCGGGCAGTCTAACAGCTGGGTCCTCCTTCTATGTTTTTGTTTTAGGGGAAGGGGTTCGCCCACTTATTGGGAGGTAGAGTCTGCTTCTCACTAGACAAGATGAAAAATGAAGAGGCTGGCTTTCCCAGCCTCCCTTGAGCCGTCCTGCAGCCAGATGGACCAGTACTTACCAGACACATAAGCACAATCCTGTCTTCAAATTGTGACAGTGGCGTGGAGCAGCAGGAACTGAATGGAATCCTTCTTTGGTAATGGGCCAAAGGGAGCAGAGGTAGCGATGTCGGTCTCTAATCTAGCAGCAGCTCCAGCTCCAGTCTGACTTCTGGGAGACTGCACAGGCTGGCCTCAGTGACAGTGGGAGTGGTGGCCCTACAGGTTCAACTGCACATCAAGATTTGGGTTGTTGGGCTAACCCCACATCATGATTTTGGCTGTATGGCTACTGGGTCTGGTTTTCTGATGTCGCTGAAGAGTCCATGAATTACCGCAAATCATTTTCTTAACTTCCTTTTTTGTCTTGATCAGCCAGAGTCTGTCTCTGTTGTGTATAATTGAACCCTGACTAACACAGACATTTGTACAAGGAATGGTTGTTGACAACAGACCTTCAGGAAAAGAAGGGGAATCTGGAAATTGGCTAATTGGGTCTGTTGAGACCCAGGGCTGTGAAAATCTAGGTTTTATTTATTTATTTTCCCATTGGGAATGTGTGCTCACCAGAGATAGACAGAGACCATCAAAGAGGAAAGTGAGACATTACCCCCTACGGGAGATGGCCATGCCACAATCCCTTCTCCATTTTCCTCCTGTTTTTTTCTTTCTTTCTTTCTCTTTCTCTCTCTCTCTCTCTCTTTTTTTTTTTTTTTTTTTGTGTATGTTTTTGTTTGTTTTTTTTTTTCACATACACACACACACACACACACACACACCTAGCATGATTTTCCAGCCACCAGGTCTGGGACTCAAACCTTGGTCATCCATGTGGCAATTCAGTGTCTTAACCACCATGCCACCTGCTGGCCTTGAAAATCTAGCTTTAAGAGATGGAGCTCTGACAGATCAAGCATGCATTAATGATACAGCCAATTAAATTAAAAATTCCAGTTTACAGGGACCAGCAGGTGGCATGGTGGTTAAGGTGCTAGACACTCCCACATGGCCGACCACGGTCCGAGTCCCAGACCTGGTGGCTTCCTTTGTCCCTTTCTCTCTCTCTCTTGCTCTGGTCAAATTAAAATAAATGAATGAATAAATAAAATAAAATTTTTTTAGAAGCTAAAAAAAAAATCTGGTTACATAAAATGAAGTGCCTCTTGAAAGCAAGGCTCTAAGAAGCTAAGAGGCCATGTCTATAGAGCACATGAAGGATGCAGACCCTCAAGGACCGTGAAGGAAAATGGGTTTCTTTTTTTTTTTTTTTTTTTTTTTGGAGGGGGTTTTGGTAAAGGGCACGGCATTTTTCCAAGAGACAGAAAGCGAGAAATCACCCCCCAGGGGGTATGGCCACGCTGCAATCCCTTCTCCTCCATTCTCCTCTCAGGATCTTGGGCACGCACGCACACGCGCCCTGCGTGAGTTTCAAGCCACTGGGTCCGGAACGCGAACTGCGGTCGACTACGTGGGAGTCCAGCGACATAGCCATTACGCCAACTGCTGGTTCCTGCACCTGGAGATCTTCATACTTCTCTAAGATCTACCTAGACACCTGTCCTAAAGGCTTAGCCTTTTTACATCTGGCTTTTGAATACCCCCCACCCCCAATCAATAACATGAGTGTGGATCTAGCGTCTCCCCACGGCCTGTGTGCTCCAAAGCATCTGGTCCTACGTGAGTGATTCTTCACCCACATCTGTGATTAGTGGACCTAAAGACGATTATCCATCCTTGGAAGTGTCAGCCTCTGAGGTGCCCCACGCAGAGACTGTCTCTTGTCTCCCTTTCTCCATGGGTCAGCTTACTAGGATAGCTCTGATTCTTCCATTAGTCCCAAAGTAAATCCACCCACTTCTGTAGACAAGAGCTCAATGGAGAAGGAGGAGAAGGTCCAGGTCAAGAAACAGAAGACCAGAACCATGTTCTCTCCAACCCAGCTGTGTGTACTCAATGACAGTTTCAGAGACGGAGGTAGCTCAGCCTCTGGCAGGTGCAAGAATTTCCCAGCATCCTGAGCCCCACCTATTAAGATCTGGTTCCAGACCAGAGAAGGGCTCAGCACCTGCCAGAGAGACCTGGGCCTCCACTCTTCCTGTTGGTAGGGATGCCCAGGGAACCCACCGGGAAACCTTCCAGAGTGGAGCACCCAGACCTGGAGCAGCCGACCTAGATCACCCAGTCCTGGAACAGCCAGATCTGGTGCTCTCAGGCCTGGAACATTCCGTTCTGTAATGGCAGAGAGGAATCTCTGCAGCCCTGAATGCAGTTCCAGCAAATTGCTCCTGCCAGTGATTTGGAGGCCATCGGAGGCGGCCGGGGAGGCCAGAATACAATACGACACAGCATGCCGCCTAGTAGCTGAGCACTGCACAGACCAGGGGCCTGTCCTTTTTATGGGGGTGGGCCTTCTTTGTTTTAAACTAATTATTTATTTTAATTTTATGTATTCATTCATTTATTTTAATCTGGCCAGAGAGAGACATATATGTATATAGAGAGAGGAAAAGTGAGAAAGCAGGCCATCAGGTCCGGGACTTGAACCGTGGTCAGCCACGTGGGAGTGTCCAGTACCTTAACCACCACACCACTTGCTGGCCCCAGTGGACCATTTCTTAAGTCACTTCATGGACATGCAGCTGAAGATGTGTGAAGACGGGTATATCGCTACATTTCAGTCTGGGTCGTGGCTACATCCCTTTCTGCCTCGCAGGACTTAGCATGTTTTAGAGCCTGCATGTTCTACCATGCTATCCTGTTCTCATTGTGCCTGCCGTGTAAATTTGGAGGGAGGGTAGGTGTTATGACCGGAGTTTAATCAAAGGGTTTTGCGAACACTGGCTGCTGGAAACAACATGATTTAAAAAGGTTTCTTGTGGGCCAGGAGATGGTGCAGCATTTATGTCGCTGGACTCTCACATGGCCTACTACGGTTCAAGTCCAGGACCTGGTGACTTGAAACTCATGCCCGGCACGTATGCATGCCCAAGATCCCGGAGGAGAATCGAGAAGGGGTTGCAGATTCTCTTTTTCACTTTCCCTCTCACTGTCTCTCTCTCTCTCACTCAGGCAAGTGCCATGCCCTATGGCAAAAATCTCTTAAAAAATGTCTCTGGCTATGGGTAAGTAAATATACTATTGGGTTGTTGGAAAAGTCATGATGCATTTTTTCATAGAAAAACATAGACAAATACATCATGACTTTTCTTTTTCTTTTTTATTTTTCTGAAGAGGTTTTTGCTATAGGGTGCGTGCGCTCACCAGACAGACAGAGAGAGACAGAGAGACAGAAAGCAAGAAATCACCCCCCCAGGGGGGATGGCCATGCCACAATCCCTTCTCCCCAATTCTCCTCTCAGGATCTTGGGCACGCACGCACACGCACCTGGCGTGAGTTTTAAGCCACCGGGTCCGGAACTCAAACTGTGGTCGACTACATGGGAGTCCAGCGACATAGCCATTACGCTAACTGCTGGTCCCAGTAGGACTTTTCTGATGACTCAATAGTCTGGGAATCTTTAGAATCTTAGAATCTAACCTCAAGAATAAGAAGTAAAATACAAAGACGTGTAATATAGGATTCTTCCTTTTTTTTTTTGTGTGTGTGTGTGAGATTGGGAGGCTTTTCTTATTAAAAAAAAAACAAAAAAACAAACAAACAAAAAAAAACCTAGGGGACCAGCAGATGGTATAATGGCTATGTTGTTGGACTCCCATGTAGTTGACTGTGGTTCAAGTCCTAGACCCGGCGGCTTGAAACTCATGCTGGGTACATGTGTGTTCATGCCCAAAATCCTGAGAGGAGACTAGAGAAGGACAGATTGTGGCGTAGCCATCCCCCTTGGGGTGGGGGCGGGAGTTGATTTCTCGCTTTCTATTTCTCTGTCTCTCTGGCAAGTGCACACACCCTATAGCAAAAATCTCTCTTAAAAAAAAAACTTAGTTGGGGCCAGCCAGGTGGCATGGTGGTTAAGGCAGCTGGATTTTACATGGCCGTCTGTGCAGTTCAAGTCCTGGACCTGGCAGCCTGAAAAAGGCACCAGCACGTGTGCATGTGTGCCCAGAATCCTGAGGGATGAATGGAGGAGGAAGGATTGCTGTGTGGCCATTCTCCCTGGCGGTGCTTTCTCGCTTTCTCTGACCCTCCCTATCTCTCTTCTTTCCAGGAGTACATGCCCCCAATAGCAAAGTTAAAGGAAACAAATCAAACAAAACAAAAACCCGTTGTTAGGTGACGGGTTAGTTATAATGCCCTTCATGATTTCTCTGTCCCTCTGGTTCTGTTTGACTACAATCCCTAATTTGTTCATTGCTTTAATATTTGTACAAAGATGTTTTGTGTTTTGCTGCATCATGATCGTATCAGGACCAGTTTGGCTGGTTTAGGCACAAATGAATAAACCGTCATTAATAAAAGTCATTGCTTTGAGCAGACTGACAGCGATCGGATGACTCACTGCATTGTCTGACAGCATCGTAGAGTACCTTTCTTTTCCTTTTCGCTTGGGTCTTGGCCCCATCCTGGTAGTGCAATCGAAGGCGAGGCTGGGGGACCTTTCTTCCTTGCTCTGGCCTGGAAGGGCAGGGATGGAGCCCTACAGTCCTCTCAAGTGAAGCTTGGGCTTTGGAATCTTCCATCTGGAACATTATAAGATGCCTATTGTGGCAACATTTTGACATATTATTTTGCTTACAAAACATTTGCTTAAAAAAATAAATCCCGGGCGGCAGCAGGTGGCGCAGTGGTTAAGTTGCTGGCTTCCTCGTGGCCTACAACAGTTTGAGTTCTGGACTAGGCAGCTTGAAACTCACTCCAGGCCTGTGTGCCTCCATGCCCAAGAGGAGGAGGGAGAAGGGATCATGGCACGGCCATCCCCCCAGATTTCTCGCTTTTTCTCTCTTGTGCACGAGTGCGTGCCCTGTAACAAAAATCTCTTTAAAAAAAAATGAAAAGAAACCAACACAACTCCAATACACTCTTCCTGTAAAAAAACACTCATTACACATTTATATACTATCCATTTTTTTTCCTGAAGGAGAGAGAGAGAGGGAGAAAGGGAGGGAGGGAGGGAGGGAGGGAGGGAGAGAGAGAGAGTCCTGGACCTGGCAGCCTGAAAAAGGCACCAGCACGTGTGCATGTGTGCCCAGAATCCTGAGGGATGAATGGAGGAGGAAGGATTGCTGTGTGGCCATTCTCCCTGGCGGTGCTTTCTCGCTTTCTCTGACCCTCCCTATCTCTCTTCTTTCCAGGAGTACATGCCCCCAATAGCAAAGTTAAAGGAAACAAATCAAACAAAACAAAAACCCGTTGTTAGGTGACGGGTTAGTTATAATGCCCTTCATGATTTCTCTGTCCCTCTGGTTCTGTTTGACTACAATCCCTAATTTGTTCATTGCTTTAATATTTGTACAAAGATGTTTTGTGTTTTGCTGCATCATGATCGTATCAGGACCAGTTTGGCTGGTTTAGGCACAAATGAATAAACCGTCATTAATAAAAGTCATTGCTTTGAGCAGACTGACAGCGATCGGATGACTCACTGCATTGTCTGACAGCATCGTAGAGTACCTTTCTTTTCCTTTTCGCTTGGGTCTTGGCCCCATCCTGGTAGTGCAATCGAAGGCGAGGCTGGGGGACCTTTCTTCCTTGCTCTGGCCTGGAAGGGCAGGGATGGAGCCCTACAGTCCTCTCAAGTGAAGCTTGGGCTTTGGAATCTTCCATCTGGAACATTATAAGATGCCTATTGTGGCAACATTTTGACATATTATTTTGCTTACAAAACATTTGCTTAAAAAAATAAATCCCGGGCGGCAGCAGGTGGCGCAGTGGTTAAGTTGCTGGCTTCCTCGTGGCCTACAACAGTTTGAGTTCTGGACTAGGCAGCTTGAAACTCACTCCAGGCCTGTGTGCCTCCATGCCCAAGAGGAGGAGGGAGAAGGGATCATGGCACGGCCATCCCCCCAGATTTCTCGCTTTTTCTCTCTTGTGCACGAGTGCGTGCCCTGTAACAAAAATCTCTTTAAAAAAAATGAAAAGAAACCAACACAACTCCCAATACACTCTTCCTGTAAAAAAACACTCATTACACATTTATATACTATCCATTTTTTTTCCTGAAGGAGAGAGAGAGAGGGAGAAAGGGAGGGAGGGAGGAAGGGAGGGAGGGAGAGAGAGAGAGAGAGAGAGAGAGAGAGAGAGAGAGAGAGAGAGAGACCCAGCAGGGTCCCCATGCTGGATCCACCCTGTCTCAGCTGGCCCAGATCGTGGACAAGTGGACATACAGGGAGCTCAGGGAAGTCCTGGGATGTGAACCCAGGGCCATTCTCAGGTGGGCGCAGTTGCTGTGTCACCACTGCTGCCACCGCCTGGCCCTCTCCTCCTCCCTGTTGGGGTGGAGAGGCAGCAGAGCAGCGAGCAGCCCCGGTGAGACAGCCCGGCATCTGCAGCAAGCCCTTTGAGCGGCGTCAGTGCTCTTACTTCACAGACGAGGACGAAACCTCAGAGAGGCAAAGTGCCCTGCTCTGGATGACGGCAGAGTGGCGGCCGCCCTCTCTGGTCCCAAGTCTTGTGCTCAGAAACACTGCTGGCTTCTTCACAAAGGAGAAGTGAGCCCTGGGCCCCCTCTCCCCACCCGCGTACCTCTTCCTTTCCCTGAGCCTGGGAGCCTCAGCTACGAGCACCTTCTAGTTGGGCCCCACCCCACACACTCAATTCCCCAGCAGTGCCACAGCTGGAAGCACCATGGCCCCCTGCCCCTGCTTCCCCACCTCCCGCGCACCCTGCGGGCTGTGTGGCCCGGCACTGTTGTGAGTATGGGGTATGTTGTGTGGAGCGGGAGGCGGGATCGGGGTTCCTTTCTGGAAAAGGGAGGAGAGCAGTGGGGTTCTGATTCTGTTTCTCTGTGGACCAGGCTCGGTGCTGGGATGAGCGGGCACTTGCTGCTGCCCGGTCTGCTCCTGCTCTTTCCCCTGACCACAGGCTGGACCGCTTCCAACTGCCTAGTGACGGAAGGCTCCCGGCTGTCTCTGGTCTCCCGCCTCTTCCTGATCTGCCCCGTGGACGCCCGCCTGTCGCTGCTCGCCCTGTGCACTTCCGTGACCAACCTGACAGAGGCCTTGGCCGCCGTGCCCGGGAGTGTGGAGGGGCTCTGTCTCAGCGGCTCTCCTTCTGTCCTGCCACGGGATGCTTTCTCCAACTTCCCTGGGCTCAAGATCCTGGGGCTGAACCTGCAGCTCACCCAGGTCCTGCCGGGAGCTTTCCGGGGCTTGGGACAGCTGCAGCATCTCGCTTTCTTGGCTCCACCCCTCCAGGAGAGATACCTCCTCCTGCCTTCTGATGCCTTTGGTGACCTGAGAGTCCTCCGCCAGCTTTCTTTTTTGGGCCCCTGCCTGGACAAGAACTCAAGTGTCCAGTTGCCTCCTAGCCTGCGCCAGCTGTCTGTCAAGTACAGTTGCCTCCAGGACGTGAGGACGCTGGCCGACGTCTTCCCAGATCTAGTGCGTGGCCTCTCCCCTGGGCAGCCCTGGAGCCTGGACATGTTGGATCTGTCCTTAAACAAACGCTTGAGGATGGCCAGCCCCGGGGCCCTTCGGGGCCTCAAGCTGGGGACCCTGCATCTGGATCACACGAAGATGAAGGCAGCAGCAGTGGCGGGGCTGGGGCTGCAGAGCCTGGCCACCCTGTCTGTGCTGGACACGGACACGGCCGAGCTGCCTGTGGCGGGGGGTGCCCCGGAGCTGAATGTGGGCTCCAATAGGCTCAGGCACATAGCCCCGGGATCCCTGGCTTCCTGTCACAGCCTGGAGAGCTTGGTTTTGCAGAGCACTGGACTGACCGAGTTGCCCCCAGGTTTGCTGGATGCCATGCCCCAGCTTCAGAGACTGAACCTGGCCAACAACCAACTGCAGAGAGCCAGGCTGTGCATGAACGAGACTGGGGCTGTGGCAGGACTGCGGGCCCTGGATCTGTCCAACAACAGGCTGAGTAACCTGAGCCTAGTCACTTTCTCCTGCGTGCCCCAGCTGCGGGAGCTGCTGCTTCGGGGAAACCAGCTGGCCCGCTTCGAGGGCCAGGTGTTCCAGGGCCTACAGAGGCTAGAGAGCCTGGACTTGAGCAAGAACCCACTGGTAGAATTGGGCAAGGGCTGGTTGGCTTCTCTGCCTGCACTGAGGACTCTAAACCTGTTGGACACCCATTTGGTGCTGAGCCTAGCCTGGGACTTCCGGGGCCCAGAGAATCTTCAAGACCTGAGACTGCAGTTGCCTTCTGGCCCTTCTGGGGCGGCCTTGTCTCTGCCCGGGAGGCTGACCAGCTTGCAGCTTCAGGCGGTCTCTGGCATGAAGCTCCGAGAGCTGTCCCCGAATGTCTTTCCAGTCTTACAGACCCTGACTTTAGATGGCTGGGGCCTACAGCTGGAGACCTGGAATATCTCGAAGACCTTTCCTGCCCTTCATCAACTCTCCCTGCTTGGTAGTAGCTTGAAGGCCCTATGCTCTCAGGACACCTCTAGCGTCTTCCTATGGCACCTCCCCAGGCTCAGGTCCCTGAGGGTTCAGGGAGACAGACACAGCCCCAGGCCCTGCCGCATCACAGGACTGCCCAGCCTGCAGGAACTAACGCTGCATAGCCTGCAGTCCTGCTCCCGGCCTCGCCCAGTGCGGCTCGAGGAGCTGGTGGGTGAGCTGCCCAAGCTAGAGGTGCTACAGCTGGTACAGACGGGGCTGGAGACGCTGTCTGCGGCTGCTTTCCAGGGCCTGGGCAGCCTCCAGGTCTTAGTGCTAGACGGGGAGGAAGGCCTTGTGCTGGACGACAGCCTCCAGGACCAGAGTCCCCACATGCCCCAGTACATGTACCTCGTGAACTCATTCTTGGCCTGCCAGTGCGCCAATGCCTGGGTGGGGCCCTGGCTCGAGCGGTCTTCCAGGACATACATGCACACAACAATATCCCAGCGGTGCCAGCTAGAATCTGGGGGCCCCTCCAGGCACCCCCTTTTCCCCTTTCTCTGGAGTCACTGCCCTCGGACTTTGGGGCTGGGACTCTTCCTGGGCAGCTCTGCCTTGCTGCTTCTGTTGGCTTCCCTGCCTCTCCTGCAGGAAGCCAGGAGCTCCTGGATCCTCTACCTGCAGGCCATGCTCAGGGCATGGTTCCAGGGTGTGAGGGGTCAGAGGGGAAAGGACAAGAGGTTCCGCTATGACGTGTTTGTGTCCCACTGCAGGCAAGACCAGGGCTGGGTGGTACGGGAGCTGCAGCCCAGGCTGGAGGGCTGTCCTCCGGATGGCTGGGGGCTACGTCTCTGCCTCCCTGAGCGGGACTTTGAGCCGGGCAAGGATGTGGCTGACAATGTGGCCGACAGCATGGCTGGAAGCCGGGTCACGCTCTGCGTGCTGAGTCGCCAGGCCCTGCGCAACCTCCGCTGCCGCCTGGAGCTCCGCCTGGCCACCTCCCTCCTGCTGGCCGCCCCCCACCCCCCGGTGCTGCTGGTGGTCTTCCTGGAGCCGATCTCTCGTCACCAGCTCCCCCACTACCACAGACTGGCCTGGCTGCTCCGCCGGGGAGACTACTGCATGTGGCCCAAGCAAGATGAAAGAAAGGCTGACTTCTGGGCTTGGCTGGGGAGCAGACTGGGGCGGCCTGGGTAGGGGTGGGCAGAGTGGGTGCGCACGCGGTGGATGGGGGGCGGGGAAAGCAAGCCAGCCTGGCGGCGCTGAACGGGGCAGCCCGGAGGTGGTGTGGCTGCTGCCTTTGCAGGGAGGGCCAAATGTGGAAGCACAGGCTTTGGGAGCTCTGTGGGCTGGGAGAGGGCATTTGGGATGGGGCAGGAGACCGTGTGTTACAACCTCAGTAAATTTACTAAATCCACGAGATGCTTGGCTGGATTGAACTCGTGTTTCTGGATGGGGACCCATAAGGCACAAGTCGGAAGGGTTGGACACAGAAACTAGCCCAGAAGAGATAAGGCTGGGAATGCGTGGAGAATGCAGAGAAGAACAGAGGGCGCTGGGCTGCCCTTAGCTGTGGAAAGGGGTCCAGGCCAAGCTCAGTTAGACTCGAAAGGGGCGAAGGAGCCTTTCTTGCCACCTGGGCTACAGATGGATTGCAGCTGAGGATCCAAAACTGGATCTCTGCCCAGGAGGCATCGGGCTGATCACCTGTTCCCGTTTGACTCCTTTGGAGCCTCATGGCAAGACAGTGAGGAGGTGGGGAGGACGCTACCACCTTGCCACTCCGTTCTGTAGCTAAACTCCTGCGAGCTCCCAGAACACCAGGCGCTCTTGCCTCTGGGCCTTTGCACGTGCTGCTCCTTCAGGAAAGGCACCTCTCCCCAGAACACTTCCGTGTTCCCTAACACTCAGCTAGCCAACACTGTCTCCAGAAGCCCTCTTTAACCTCCCGGCCTGGGAAAGCCGGGCCTCTGGACTCCTACAACTTCCAGCACCTCCTTTTCTCAAAGGACTGATCACAGATCTGGGAGCGCCCAGAGTAGTGGTCTCCACAAGCTGGTGCAAGATGGGTCACGGGGGTTTGGGAAGAAAATGTTCTACCTGCTGTTCCCATTTAGTTATGTATCCCACCTTACCTGGAGTAGACTGCTCGCCTCTTTAGCCATGTAGCCTTGCTAAGTTATTTAACCTCTGCCTCTCAGTTTGTGTAGTATGGGGCAGCGGGAGATCCTCCCTCAAGGGACTGCGAGGATGAACTGAGTGCCTTTGTCAGTATGTACAGAACAGGAGCCACCTCATAGGGCATTGCTAGATGTCCGACGAAAGTCAACTGTGTGCAAATCATACACACGTGTCGGAGCGTGGAGCTGTTTTACTCGTAGGAGAGCCTGACAGAGAGTCTGGAGGTCAGGTGTGGGTGCAGGGATAGGTCTGACTCCTCTCACCACCCTTAGAGCCCAGTGTTGTCCCAGTTGGAGAATCTCAGCAGACATCGGCTTGCAAGCCAGTCCTGATGGGTACCGAACCCGAGAGAACCTGCGTCAGGTTCAGGCTCTGTTGTTTATTTCTACGTGACACCAGACAGGGCACTTGGCCTCTTGGGGCCTCCCTTAGTTTTCCTCTCTTGCAGAATGGCAAGCTTTAATTGGACAAGGGCTGAGGGAAACCACAGGACAATCCTAGGCTGGAGTCAGGGTGAGGAGCGCCCTCTTGTGTCCTAATGGAGTCCTTCTCTCTGTGTACATTGGCCTCTCCAGAGCAGGGGATGCTGAAGGGGAGGTCCTCACCTGACCCCGCAAAGTGCCTTTCCAGTTTCAGAGCCTGAAGCTCTTGTCAGACGTTCTCCTTCCTCTCGGAATCCCATTCTGCCGTGCTGCCTCACCCTGCCTTCGCCCTGTGCCTCCGGTCTCTCGTGCAGCACGGGGCCCAGAATCTTCTGTTGGAATCCTATGTCCGGGGCTTCCAATTCCAGTCCTGGGTACTTCTTGCCTGTGTGGCCTTGAGCAGGTCACTTCAGCTCTCTAAGACCCCACTTCTTCTTGGTAAGTCGGGGTAACAATACCAAGCTTATGGGGCTGTTGTGAGACTCCAACAAGGAGGGCTTTTAGGTTGTTTCCACATTTGTCGAGCAAAATCACATGAGTTATTACTATAAGTACGTTGGAACATGTTTCACAGAGAGGGAATTTGAACTGGGTCATTCAAACTAAGCTATGAAACTCCCCTACTTTTAACACTAGCCAACATATGCTAGGTACTATTGATTTGCCCAAAGTCTCACACCTATTAATAAAACAAAAACTGCTAATGATTACTAAGCCCTGTCTGTGTAGCCAGGCAAGTAGTAAGTTCTTTACATGTTTTCCCCTATTTGTTCCTCTCAACTGTTCTCATTTTACAGAAGAGGAAACTGAGGCATGAAGATGTTATGTAATTTGCAGTGTTCCCAACTATTGAGTGGCAAGGCCTGTATCCTGTGCCTGACAGTAGTTTCAGACACAAGGAGCTAGATGCCAGAAATCATGCTTATCCTACATCATCTCATCAAATCCTCACAACGTCCTGCGAGGCCCTATTACCTGCTAAGTAGTACCTGCTTCTGACCGATGGCAGAGAGCAAAGACAAAAAAGATGCACTCATTTGTTCAAAGCCACACTGCTAGGAAGTACTGGGCCTGGGTTGGCTTTGGATCCATGTCAGACTACAAAAGCCACATGCTCAACTCCATATCAAATGGAAGAAAGCAAATGCATTTATATTAAGAGGAGTCTAATAATGATTAACATTCTTCCAACGCCCACGGAGTGCCAAGTACCGCACTAACTGATTACACAATAATGGCGAACATTCGATGTGCATTCGCACCTAGGCTCTGAGCTCATCGTTCTAGGGAAATGTATTATCTCCTTGAAGCCTCACGAAAACCCTGTGACACCGATGCTATTATTATCTTCATTACACAGGTGAGAAAATCGACATTCAGAATTCACCCAAAGTCACGCAGCTGAGCCATGAGCTGGAAACTGCACCTCCAGCTGTCCCGCGCTCTCCTGCTCACCAGCCTGGTCACTCCTGAGCACTCTCTCTTACCTTTAATCCTTTCTGCTCGGCTCTCCTGGGGTCGTGCAGGCCCCGCCCCTTCTGCTCGAATGCCCGCCCATTGGGCGGTGCCGTTTTCCCGTAGCCCACGGAAAGGGTCCAGATCGCACAGGCCCCGCCCCCACGCGCTAAAAACGTTCCGATTTGTCCCAGTGCCAGAGGCCGTGAGAAGATGACCCACCTATTGGCTGACGACTTCTGAAGGGCAGCCAACGGAGGGGGGCGGCCGCCCGCGCTCTCGGCGTGGTTTTCGGTTTCAGACACAAGGAGCTAGATGCCAGAAATCATGCTTATCCTACATCATCTCATCAAATCCTCACAACGTCCTGCGAGGCCCTATTACCTGCTAAGTAGTACCTGCTTCTGACCGATGGCAGAGAGCAAAGACAAAAAAGATGCACTCATTTGTTCAAAGCCACACTGCTAGGAAGTACTGGGCCTGGGTTGGCTTTGGATCCATGTCAGACTACAAAAGCCACATGCTCAACTCCATATCAAATGGAAGAAAGCAAATGCATTTATATTAAGAGGAGTCTAATAATGATTAACATTCTTCCAACGCCCACGGAGTGCCAAGTACCGCACTAACTGATTACACAATAATGGCGAACATTCGATGTGCATTCGCACCTAGGCTCTGAGCTCATCGTTCTAGGGAAATGTATTATCTCCTTGAAGCCTCACGAAAACCCTGTGACACCGATGCTATTATTATCTTCATTACACAGGTGAGAAAATCGACATTCAGAATTCACCCAAAGTCACGCAGCTGAGCCATGAGCTGGAAACTGCACCTCCAGCTGTCCCGCGCTCTCCTGCTCACCAGCCTGGTCACTCCTGAGCACTCTCTCTTACCTTTAATCCTTTCTGCTCGGCTCTCCTGGGGTCGTGCAGGCCCCGCCCCTTCTGCTCGAATGCCCGCCCATTGGGCGGTGCCGTTTTCCCGTAGCCCACGGAAAGGGTCCAGATCGCACAGGCCCCGCCCCCACGCGCTAAAAACGTTCCGATTTGTCCCAGTGCCAGAGGCCGTGAGAAGATGACCCACCTATTGGCTGACGACTTCTGAAGGGCAGCCAACGGAGGGGGCCGTCCGCCGCCGCTCGCGCGGTGTCTTCTGGGAGTCGTAGTCTCAGACACTCCACTCCCGGGGTGGCACCGTTCGGACTCCGCGTCCCAGCATTCCCTGCGCGAGCCCTGGAGCACTTCCGCCCTGTTGTGAAGTGGGTGTCTCGGTGGGTGAGTCCGGGTGGCGGGGCGGGGGCAGCTGCGACGCAGGCTCTGGGCTGGAGACTTAGGAGGAAGTGTCACAGGGGTCGGGGGAGGTGAGAGGGGAGGAAGGCGGCTGGACGTGGGGACGGAGGGAGAGGGACGGCCAGGGGTGAGGCGTCCGGAGATGGGAAGGGTCACACAGGGGCTGGAGGCAGGACGGAGGCTCGGAGGCCGGGCTGCAGGGGAGCAGCCGAGAGGGCTTCTGGAGCTGCGAGAGTCACAGAAGGGTCTGGAGTCCCCAGAGGGCAAGAAGTGAAGAGAGCAGGGCCTGATCTTGAAGCCCGACCTCAGAAATGGTATTCGGCCCCTGCTTACGGCAGAGCGAGCGTCTGATGTGATGCCCCTGGACTGGGTGTCACCGCCGGAACCCAGGGGCGGGCCTGGCAGCCGTGTCCCCGGTCCTGCCTGCACTTCTTTCCTTATGCCTGGTGGGAGAAGATGGCACCATCGTCCCCGCTACCTGCCCAGCTACCACCTGGGTACTTCACCCCGATTTCTCTTCCTTTTTTCACATCCAAGGTCTTCAGATCCTTGTGTTTAATATGCCTTGAGTAGCTTTTCCCTTAAGCCTCCACCTTGTCACTCCCCAGCGTGGACAAACACACACAGCTAGTGTGAGCTTTTAACCCACACATCTGACTACGTCTTCTTTAACTTAAAAGCGTCATCCGCTCTGTTGCCTGTAGACTTGAAGCCAGACACCTTAGCCTGACATTTTAGACCCTTCATCAACTCCTTATGCCTCCTAATCTTTGGCACCCCGCACTCCAGGGCTGACAGGGTTTTCTCCATTTCCTGTGTTGGCCATTTGGTTTTCTTAAAAAAAATTTTTTTTTATTAATTAATTTATTTTACATTCTTTTTTTTTTTTTTGAGAGGTTTTTACTATAGGGCGTGTGCGCTTGCCAGAAAGACAGAGAGAGACAGAAAGTGAGAAATCACCCCCCCACGGGGAATGGCCACGTTGCAATCCCTTCTCCTCCATTCTCCTCTTGGGATCTTGGGCACGCACGCACACGCACCCGCCGTGAGTTTAAGCAACCGGGTCCGGGACTCGAACCGCGGTCGACTACATGGGAGTCCAGTGACATAGCCATTACGCCAACTGCTGGTCCCTCTTTTACATTCTTTCACTGAACATCATCACAGCATACAAAATGAGATTTCCCATCCAGAATACACTGTAAAGTGGCTTAATCATACATGTTGTTGTCAACAGATAATTTTCCATTTCTTATTTCTCATGTGTGTGTATACTAAATATATATTTCCCCCTATTTCTCATCCTCTGCCATTTCCCATCCTCCTCCCATACTGTCCATGGTATCTGCAGTTGCTTTCCATTCCTTTTTTATTTTTTCCCCAATTTTATTGATTCACATAAATCAACAAATACTTTCAATAGCGAGTTCAGCTGAAATTTACATATCTGTGAACACACGTTGACTTTAGGCGTGAAACTGGCCATTTGGTTTTCAACCATTATATGTGTTGTTCTCTCTGCTTAGAGCACTCACTCCTCCAACCCTGTTCTCTGTCAAGAAAATTGCTTTCTTCAAGAACCAACTTAACTATTACTTTGTTCAACAGATTAAGTCACTCCCAACCCTCAGCTCCCATAACTTCTCTTTCTGTATTTGCCACACCCAATCATAATTATCTGTGACTTCCTGTCTCTTCCACTAGACTGTGAGCATCTCCAGGACAGAAACAGTGACAGTGTCCTAAACATCTCTATCTCTGCATTACCCAGGCCAAAGCAGAAACCCTTGGTGTAAATCAAGTAAATTAGTAACTGTTTGATGAGTGTGTGAGTGTGTGAATGAAGACCGTCTACAGTAAGCTTTGCCATGCCACGCTTGAAGATGCTACTGCGGAGGGTTTCCAGGGCCGTGAGCTTTCGTCTCCTGCCTGTCAGGGCTGACTGCTGGACGCCGAGGCTGAGTCCATGCTGATGGGAGATTAAGCCAGGGGTGGCAAATACATGGAGTGTGTGCTGCCGCCCCCCTCCTGTGTTCCTGACAGTCACGGCTAATTGGCCACAGCACATACTACACGGGACTGGGAGTCCTCAGCACACTACTCCAGGCAGCCACTTCCAGTTGATTGAAGTCTGTGTTTTCAGCGAAGCCTGTTTGCTCTCCCTGGTTCAAGCCCTTACGAGTGATGTCATCCTGCTTGAAGCTGTCACTTGGATCATCAGCCACGTAGGCCTCATGGCCTCTGGGCACTCCTAGTTTCTTTCTCTCAGAGGTCACAGACCAGTCTTGGTATTTTCCGTGGGACTTACGGGGAGGATCTTCTCTTGTCATCCTGCTGTTTGCCAGGTGGGCTCCTCAGGTCCACATCGATAGTCACTGCCCTCAGAGCCAGGGCACCGGCTACCTCCCAGCTCGCCTGTCTTCTAAAGGGCAGTCAGTGCGCATCCTCATTGCTTGGGGGGGTCTCTCCCTGGATATTGAAGAGACCCTGGAGATCAGTGAACTGAAAGGCGGAAGAGTGAATGAAGTCCATCATCATCCTTTATTTAATTTAAATGGTTTGAAACAGTTTTGAGTTTGCCAACATTTAAACTACAGAGTTCTAGCTTTATTGGGAAAAATTGGAAGTCCCGGGATCACTCTGGGCCGCTGTTCCCCCCGACGCTCCGTAGCCACAGCCCTTCCTAGTTCATGTCACTTACGAGCATTGCCAGGCCCTGAGAGCCGCTTGAACTTGTAGCCGCTGATTCTCGTTTTCCTGCCCCCTTGCTCTGCCCGGTCATACTGTAGGGAACCCTGGGGCAACTGCAGAATAGGGTTGGGCTCTGAGCTCAGCCTAGACAGGCAGATGCATGGGTGCATGACCTGCCCCGGTAGACAACTGCTACTAACCACATTGTCCAAGAAAGGAGTGGCAGAGGTTACAGTGTGGTCCCTGGGGCATTTTGATTTCTACTTTAAACTCACTATTTGGATTTTTCAGGTCTTCCTAGAAGAAAATACTTGAGAATCTGGGCTTCCGGCCCGTGGGATTGCTAAGTCACACAGCTGACAATGGCAGGGCTAAAACTAGAACCCTGGCAGTGCTCACTCCTGCCTTCGTGTTCTTTCCACCCTCCTCTAGTATCGTCCAAGGAATTTGGGTGGCTAGAAGACATGGCAGAGGCTAGGTGACGTTCAGAAAAATGATGGGTAAAAATGAATCGGTCAGGGCAGTCCTGGCACTGTTAGTTGCCAGTCATATCCCGTAAGTGACTCTTCTTTGGAGGAGCTGTTTCCCTGCATGTGACTGAGGACAGAGTGAAGTGAGGCCTTGTCAGTAACTATATTCCAAAGTCAGCGGAGAAGGTGAAAGTCGTACTTAACCAAAAATCACAGTCTGCCTGAAAATCGTTTGGCAAGAAGCCATTTCAGAAACCGACACAGTCTTTCAATAAGCTATCCAGCACAGCTGGGTTTTCTTGTTTGAACAGGAGATGAAAGAGTCAGCTCGCATTAGGGACTGTGCTGTGTGAAAGACACTGCACTCGCTCTCAGTGGAAAGAGGCTCGTGGGAATGAGGACCAGCCTGGAGAAGAGCGAAGTCGTGGGTCTCCTTACCACATGCTCCCACTGGGGCAGCCAGCCTGAATGGAACTGGCTGTGCTGTTTCAATTCTGCTCCTGTTTCTGGTCTTTGCATGTAGTAGAAGTTACAGCGCAGCGAAACCGTGCAGCTATCTGATGAGAGTCCACTTGCTCGGAAGATGCAGTGAGGTTATGAATGGAGAGTGCTTAGCACCATGCCCTGCACCTGTGGGCACTCATGAGGTGGGTGTTCCTGGCCATCCCAGGACTGAGGGCTGCCCTCGTTTGTTTTCTCTCAGTCTCCTCTGTGAGGTCACCCCCGCTGTTGGCTGACCACTGACTTCTTTCTCCCCACAACCTGCTACTAACCATATTGTCTCAGAAAGGGGTGTTAAGGCTTATAGTGTGGTCCCTGGGGCATTTTGATTTCTACTTTAAACTCACTATTGGGATTTTCAGATCTTCCTAGAAGAAAATACCTGAGACTGGGCTTTCAGCCTGTGGGATTGCTAATCGACTATTTTGTTTTATGTCTTTTTTTTTTTTAAGTTTATTTATTTATTCTGTGAGTGGTAGGGAGAGAGACAGAGCCACAGTACCCTCGATAGGATGGCCGTGATGGGCGTGAGCCATCCCTAGCTTCGGATCACAGGCACGTGTGTGCCCCGTGTGCTCAGTGAGGTTTCCAGACACGAACTGGCAACCTTCCCATCAGGCTTCCGTGGGGAGCATCTCCATTATGGAGCTGTGTCACTGTGGCCCCCATCGTATCCCCTCTGCACAGGGGCACAGATGCATTAGCTTATTTATTGACTTTCTCCTCCTAGATTTTAGTTTTCATGACGGTAGGGACACTGTGCCCTAGCTGTTGACTCCCTAGTTCCCAGTAAGGTGCAGGGTATGCAGAGGGTACCGTGTGAATGACTCGTGACGTTTTCCCCGTGTGAGAGTGACAGAAATGTGTTTGGACTACTGCATCAGTGAGGCTGTGGTTTTAAAAGAAATTTCATGAAACATGAAGTTCCTAGCTTAATGGAAATTATGCCCTTTTATATCCCATTAGACTTTTTTTTTCTTTTGCTAGAGGGTGTATGCTTTCACCAGAGATGGAGATAGAGAGACAGGAGAAGGCACCCTCCGGGTAATGATCACATCACAGTCCCTCCTCTATTTCTCTCACCTGTCGGGATTTGGGACATGCACACACACGCACCTGGCGTGGTGAGACTTGCCATGTGGGATCTGGCTGCCTTAACAACCAGGCTGCAGAGCCAGCCCACACCATTGGGCTTTAGGTGATTTACCTTTTTTTTCTTTTAAGAGAGATTTTTGCTATAGGGTATATGTGCTGGAGAGACAGAGAGACAGAAAGAAAGCAAGAAGTCCCCCCCGCCCCCATGAGGGGAAGGCCATACCACAATCTCGTCTCTTACATTCTCCTCTTGGGATTTTGGGCACGCACGCATAAGCACATGGTATGAGTTTTAGGCTGCCAGGCCTGGGACTTGAACCACAGTTGACTACATGAGAGTCCAGCGACATAACCATTACTCTGTCTGCTGGTCCTGGACTTACCATTTTAATGAAAGGCCATGAAGCTCTGTAGTGGGTCTGCTGTTCATCAGATACTGGATGGGGCATTGTGGAGGCAGAAATGAATACCACACAGGTCTCTTGTGAGACCGTCTGATGGGGCTCCCACGTAGAAGGGTGGCTGCAGCAATGTCAATATCACTTGAAGGTTGTCGCCACTGCTTTGCGGGTACAGGATACCGGTGGCAGTTTTGGAGGGCAGGGACCCATGTCAGGGAATTCTGTCGGAGTGGCGTTTGAGCTGAAGGCTGAAGGGCAAGCAGAGAGTTGCCAGGAAGCCTTGAGTTGTGCTCCCAGCCCCTTCCTCAGTGCATGTAGGTCTTTAGGACGAGTCTTTATTTTTCTCTACCCTGTCTGTTCCCAGATTCTCTTGGTCAGATGGTCTAAAGTGCAAAACACCACCCTTTCTTCTTTGTCATCTCAGCTGTGTCACTCCCACTCGGAGGCAGCTAATAGCCTTCTTTGAGTGAGTATTTTTTATGTCATCTAGACTTGTTGGGATTGACACAAAGAGCCCCTTTCCTCAGCCAGCCCAGCATCGGTGTCATCAGGGAGGCTGCAGGCCTTCTGGGGATCTGTATACGTACACATATACATCATTGACACAACGCAGAAAGTGGTGTCACCAGGAGACGGAACTAGAGGGGTGAAAGGAACACCTGGCTCGAGCAGAGAGGCCGTTTATCCTCTGATCTAGTGTGCACAGAGAGGAGTCAGTTGTTAACCCTTGCTTCTTGACATTCCTTCATTGTCAGTTGACCATTTATGACTTTACTCTTTATGTTTTGGAGAGTTTTTTTGCTATAGGGCGCATACGCTCGCCAGAAAGAGAGAGAGAGACAGAGAGATAGAAAGCGAGAAATCACCCCCCAGTGGGGATGGCCATGCCACAATCCCTTCTCCTCCATTCTCCTCTCGGGATCTTGGGCACGCACGCACACGCGCCCGGCGTGAGTTTAAGCCACCGGGTCCGGGACTTGAACCGCGTTGGCTACGTGGGAGTCCAGCGACATAGCCATTATGCTAACTGCTGGTCCCATGATTTTACTGTTTCTTGAGCATTTCCTGTGTGTGAGTCCCTGCCGGGCTCCCTGGGAAGCTTATGATGTAGTGGGGAAGATAATTAGAATACAGGATGATCAGGCCTACGGTTGAGGGCATGGAAGATGCTGTGGATACCTGTGGCTGAGGACTGAATTTTGTTTCAGGGTATAGGGAAGCCCTCGTGGAACAGGCTGTGTGAGCTGAGACCTAGCTAGGTGAAGAAAGGTGACTGTTCCCCACGGAGATCAGAGATACCTCCATGTCCGCTCTGGAAGCTGTGGAGCTGGAACCCCCTGACTGCTGGGATCAGGGTACACAGATAAAACTAGAGGCTTGGAAAAGGTTTGCACTTTTTCCCAAGGGAATGGGAGA
>NW_006160087.1:1568095-1570029 GCF_000334495.1 Tupaia belangeri chinensis | reverse complement strand
CAGGAGAGTGAGGTGCTCCGGCTTTTTTCCGGGTCTCTTGTGCGAAGACAAACGGGTTGGCATAGGGGGAGGGGAGGTGGGCACGTGCTAGGAGGCTGATCAGGTGCGAGGCACAAGGATTCTCTGGACTGAGGTGGCGTCTTTGGAGAGGTGGCTGCTGGAGGACCTGGTTTGGCGTTGAGCCAGAGGTGGGGCCCTGGAGGATGAAGACCAGGTGTGTGTGGGCAACCTGATGGAGGTGGCTGCCGGGGGACCTGGCTTGGCGATGAGCCAGAGGTGGGGGCCCTGGAGAATGAAGACCAGGTGTGTGTGGGCGGCCTGATGGAGGTGGCTCCTGCTTCGATTGAGGAGCTCCAGAATGCGATGGGTTTTGACCTGGTAAGTTCAAGGTGCCTCATGGGCTCAAGTGGAAGTGACATGTGGGTGTTTGGATTTTGGGGTCTGGAGGTCTGGAGACAGGTCCTGGCCAGAATGTGGGGAGTCATCAGTGTAGTGGTGGTGAACAGTGCCGAGAGGCGGAGTGTAGAGTGAGCCATTTCACAAGGAGAGCATCCTAGAGGAAGGCAACGCGTAAAGGGTAAGGAAGAAAAGCCTTGTGCGTGTGTGAGCAGGGGCGGGGGGAGCTGGAATGCAGCTTGAAGGACGGCTCGGCTTTGGGTGCCTGTAGAGGGAGGAAGGCTACACCAGAGCCAGACCGTGGAGGCCTGCGAGGCCAGGCCGAGCGTCCAGATGCGTCCTGGGCTGAGTACTGTGCTGGCTGCCAGCTTTGGTGCTGGATGTGGCCTTGCCTCCTGCCCACGGGAAAGGACCTTTCTTAGTGCCTGAGCCCATGCAGAGGCAGCAGGGGTGAGCGGAGGCGAGGAACGGGTCCTCTTCTTGCTCACTTTGTCTTTTGTCTTTCTGCCTTCAGCCTTGGGGAACAGTGTGCCTCTTGTAAGAGCCCTTTGAAGGACACACCGTGGATGCAGAAAGACGTTGGATGAGGACAGCCCACCTGAAGTGAGGCACCCCGGCCAGACTATGGCTTTGGCCCTGGAATCCCAGGCCCAGGCCTCTCCCAAACCAGAGCCTGAAGAACTCCTGATTGTGAAACTGGAGGAGGACTTGTGGGGCTCAGAATCCAAACCCCGAGAAAGGGCCCGCGACCCTATTCCTGGCCCTGAGGCCTCCCGCCAGCGCTTCAGGCAGTTCCAGTACAGGGACGCGGCTGGGCCCCATGAAGCTTTCAGCCAGCTCTGGGCTCTTTGCTGTCGCTGGCTGAGGCCGGAGATCCACCTCAAAGAGCAGATCCTGGAGCTGCTGGTGCTGGAGCAGTTCCTGACCATCTTACCCAGGGAGGTCCAGACCTGGGTGCAGGCACGCCACCCCGAGAGTGGTGAAGAGGCAGTGGCCCTGGTGGAAGACTGGCACCGAGAAGCCCGGGCTGCAGGACCGCGGGTGAGGCAAATAGGCTGTCTTCCCAGGAGCGGGTTAGGGAAGGCAGTGGGGCTGTGAGTCGGTAATCGCCAAGACCGCAATGGTGGTCGGTGGTCGGTGGTCGGTGGCCGGTGGTCGGTGGCGGTTGGCGGTCGGCTGTAATTGTGGAGCGGCTGACATTTTGCTGAGCTTGTATACCAGGCACTACATGCATGTGTTAATTCACTTAATCCCCGACATCCATGACACAGGTACTGTTATGCTAATTTTGCCAATGAGGAAATGAAGGCAGAGAAGAGAGAGGACATTTGCTCAAGGTTACACAGTTGCTAAATGGTGGAGCTAGGGTTTGAACTCTTGGATTCTCACTGTAAATGCCCACATAAACACTACTCCACACTGCGTCCCAGTTCCCTACTCACCGTATGGTTAATTATGACTGTTTTGTACTGAACAAGAGCTTTTTACCTATACGTCATCTTCGGATGCTTACCCCAGAAATGTGGGGAGACAGAAAG
>NW_006160087.1:1552762-1567821 GCF_000334495.1 Tupaia belangeri chinensis | reverse complement strand
CCCATTTCATGGATTAAACTATGGCCCCTAAAGTCAGGTGGCTCCCAGACTTCACTCATGGAGCAAACAGGGCCTGAGCCCAGGTTCTTGGGTCCTCAGGTCACTGTCCCCATTCTGTGAGGGGAGCCTTGTTGGCACACTGCAGGGATTAAAGCGCCTGTAAGACACGAGGCTCGGGTGAGGGGGTGACCGACTCATGAGCGCGCACTGCGTTTCGGGCGCTATTCTCAGCCTTGAGGTGGGACCCTCTGAGGCTGGTGCTGTCACCACTGCCGTCTTTCTAACGGGCAAACAGGCAGAGGGGAAAGTGACTTGTCTAAATGTGTATAATAAGCTTGGGCTGAGGTCGAGGAAGTGAAAATATCACAAATTTGACACTCACAGTTTTAGCGACTTGCACGTCACCCCAAAGGCCCATGCTGTGACATCAGTTTGGAATCTGCCTTGAAGCTATTAATAGTGTATGTGGGACAGGCTCTTCAGCTGGCTGTGCTGAACCAGCCATCCAGAACCTTCGCCTAACATAACCCTGTTGCCCTCTACTTACTACTTAGTCAGTAGTTCTTACGGCATTACCACATTTGTCGGGGAAATGATAGGTTTGGGAGTATATTCCTCGTAGAGGGCAGGGGCTTTCTGCACACAGAAACTAGAAAGCTTTATAACCTCACAGAAGCGAGATTAGGGGAAGAAAGGTTTAAGCTCAGTGACTTTGCTTTTTGGGTTCCTTTGCAAACTGAAGATACAAAGAGAATAATGTTTAAAGTTATGGAACTAAGCACGAGAGTATGCCTTATTTTAATGTACCACCCAAATCCTATGTTACTTCCTTTAAAGAAATCAGCTATTCGTCCTAAGTGGCAGTGAAGAAACAAATGGAAGTCTTAGGACTTTAAAGCTGGAAGATGAAGAACTTGAGACCCAGAGATGAGAGTTACTTAAATTAAGATCTTACTATGATTCTTCATCTGTGAAATGAGCGGGTTGGACTAGACCGGAGGTTCTCAAATTACGCCCCTGTAAACTGACCAAAGGTTGAGTTGCTTCTAAAATTGAGAAAAAATAAGGTATTGGAATCTTCCCTATTATACGTATATTTTTTCCTGTGACTTTTATGTTTTAACTTTGTGTCCCTGGTCCTCAGTTCTTGCAAATTCTGAAACAGACATAAGTAGCGATGGAGGTTGTGTCTTTTTCAGGCCCATATATTGTAGTTTGTGACCTGACACTGCAGGGTGTGTAACTTAGACACACTCTCTCTGAGTCTAAGCATTGTGATGAAGTACATCAGCCATGTGCCTCAAACCACCCTCCTGAAAAAGGTTGGTCCCTACCAGCTAAATGACCTCCAAGATTTTTTCCTAAAAGAGACATTTCAGCTCCTCTGCTTCACGATTTTTAGCTTTCTTCTGTCATCACCGTCTTGTAGAGCCCCTCTCTCATGAAGTTCATAAGCATTTAAAAAAAAGGGCCATTTCTTTAGAGTACTTGTAGGTTAACGGCAAAACTGAGCAGAAGGTACAGAGCCTTCTCATATCCCCCTTGCCTCCCCTCCACTTGAGCCTCCCCTATCATGAGCATCCCTGACCCAGAGTGGTACATTTGTCACCATCCAGGAACCTACATTGACACACCATTACCGCTCAGAGTCTGTGGTTTACGTTCGGGCTCCCTCGTGGTGGTGCACGTTCTACAGGTTTAAATGTGTGACATGCGTCCACTGTTACAGTGTCATATAGAATAGTTTTATGACCGTAAGAAATCTCAGTTCTACTTATTAAGTCCTCTTCCCCTCTAGCCCCTGGCTAATTAAAAAACAAAAGCAAACAAGTATGCTGTAGACCACCACCTATGCTTGGCAGTATCGAGTCGGCTACTCCGGGGCTTTGGCTTCTCCATTTAAACTTTAGAGTCGAGTTGTCCATATTCACAAAATAACTCCCTGGAGTTTTGACTGGGACTGCATGGAACTGGGGAGAACTGGCATCTTGATGAAAGTCCTTCGATTGATGAAAATAGAAGATATCTTCATTTATTTAGTTCTTTTTTGATATCTTCATCAAAGTTTTGTAGTGTCCCTCATGTAGCTCTTATACATATTTTGTTATATTTATATTTAAGTATTTAATTTTTGTTTGGATGGAAATGTAAATGGCATTGTGCTTTTAATTTCAAATTCCACTCGTTCATTGCTAGGAAAGCAATGAACTGTTGTTTTTAATTTATTTATTTTTATTTTGCCAGAGGGCACATGCACTTGTCAGAGAGACAGAGAAAGAGAACAAGCGGGTTTGGTTATGCCGCAATCCCTTCTCTCCCACTTCTCTGTCCTGTAGGGGTTTTGAGCATGCATGCACACATGCTGGGCGTGTTTCTCAGTCTTCTAGGGCTGGGATTGAATGACGCGGTCAGCCATGGGAGATCCAGCATTCTTAACTGCCACGCCATGTGGTTGGGCCCAGCTGTTATATTTTAATCTCATGTCCTACAGCATCGTTAGAATCACTTATTAGTTCCAGAAGTTTCTTCTGGTCAGTTTTTTCCTGATATTCTCTAATTACAGTCGTGTTATCTACTAACAAAAAGTTTCATTTTTTCCTTCCCAATCTGCATACCTCTTATTTCCCCTTTTTTTGGTATGTGTTACTGTACTATCTAATGGGTCATCAGGAAAGTCATGAGCTATTTTTCTATGCAAACATGTCATGACTTCTCCGGTGACCCGACAGACTCTCCAGTATGATGTTGAAAAGGAAGAAAGAGAAGGAGCCTCCTCGCCCTGCTCCTGTTCTTAGGGTAAGAGCTCCCTGCGTCTCACCATCAAGCAGGATGCTGGTTGTAGATGTTTTGTAAATTTTTAAATTCCTAGATTGCTGAGGTGTTTTTTGTTTGTTTGTTTGTTTGTTTTAAAGTGTATTTATTTGTTTCTTCCATGAGCAACAGAGACAGAGAGGTCAGCAGGCTCTGAGCACTGTGATCCACCTGCGTCTACAGCCAGTTTTGGATTTTGGGCATACACGTCCACTATACATGGAAGCCTGGACGTGAGCCTGTAATCTTGTAACCCGGGTCAGTGCCGTAGAGCGCTGTTTTACTGCTGAGCCACTGGCCAGCTCCTTCTGAGCATTTTATCACGACTAAGTGTTAAATTTTATCACAGGCCTTTTCTGCAGCGATCGATATGATCGTGTGTTTTTCTTCTTTAGCCGATTACGTGGTGAATTACATGAACTGGTTTTCAAATGATGAACTGGCCTTGTAGACCTGAAATAAATCCCACGTGGTTGTGAGGTGTGCTAGTTTTCATACGTGTTGGATTTTATTTGCTTGTTCTTTGTCTTTGAACTGTGTTTTTGCCTTTCAGTATGCTGTGTAATTTGTTGGAAGAAACGGGTGACCTTTTTTTGGTATGTGTTACTGTACTATCTAATGGGTCATCAGGAAAGTCATGAGCTATTTTTCTATGCAAACATGTCATGACTTCTCCGGTGACCCGACAGACTCTCCAGTATGATGTTGAAAAGGAAGAAAGAGAAGGAGCCTCCTCGCCCTGCTCCTGTTCTTAGGGTAAGAGCTCCCTGCGTCTCACCATCAAGCAGGATGCTGGTTGTAGATGTTTTGTAAATTTTTAAATTCCTAGATTGCTGAGGTGTTTTTTGTTTGTTTGTTTGTTTGTTTGTTTTAAAGTGTATTTATTTGTTTCTTCCATGAGCAACAGAGACAGAGAGGTCAGCAGGCTCTGAGCACTGTGATCCACCTGCGTCTACAGCCAGTTTTGGATTTTGGGCATACACGTCCACTATACATGGAAGCCTGGACGTGAGCCTGTAATCTTGTAACCCGGGTCAGTGCCGTAGAGCGCTGTTTTACTGCTGAGCCACTGGCCAGCTCCTTCTGAGCATTTTATCACGACTAAGTGTTAAATTTTATCACAGGCCTTTTCTGCAGCGATCGATATGATCGTGTGTTTTTCTTCTTTAGCCGATTACGTGGTGAATTACATGAACTGGTTTTCAAATGATGAACTGGCCTTGTAGACCTGAAATAAATCCCACGTGGTTGTGAGGTGTGCTAGTTTTCATACGTGTTGGATTTTATTTGCTTGTTCTTTGTCTTTGAACTGTGTTTTTGCCTTTCAGTATGCTGTGTAATTTGTTGGAAGAAACGGGTGACTAGGCCTTTAGTAATGTAGCGATAAGGTATGGGAGAAGGCCTGTGACTAGGTGTCAGTCTGTGATGTGCGTATTTATGCCCTCGAACTCTAAACCTCACTAGGGCTTTTCACCTCCCCTGCCCCCCCAGCACACATACACCTTAGGTGGGACAGGATGACCAGAGACTGCAGTTGGGAATTTCGCATCCTCCCTGTAGAAGAGCAGAGGAGCGGGAGTCTCCCAGTTCCCTCTTGCCAGTTAGGTCAGGCTTTGGTAAACAGTTTCACCTGAAGGCAGGCCCTGTTAAGAACAGAAAGCCTGGCATGCTCCTCTTTTTTTCCTTTAAGGGAGATTTTTGCTATAGGGCATGTGCGTTCGCCAGAGAGAGATGGAAAGTGAGAGATCATCCCCCAGGGGAACGGCCATCCCATGATCCCTTCTTCATTCTCCCCTTAGGATCTTGGGCATGAATGCACATGTGCCTGTTCTGAGTTTTAAGTCGCCAGGTCCAGGACTCGAACTACAGTCCACTACATGGGAGTCCAGCAACATAACCATCACATCATCTGCTGGTCCCATATTTTGTTAACTTTTATCTTTCTTGATAACTTAACAAGTTAGCAGCTTGTTTCTTATGCTTAAAGGTTTTTTTTTTTTTTTTTTTTTTTCTTTTTAAGTTTGCAGTGTGCTAAAGGCATACAGAGGGAGAGGGAGAAGCCCCCCCGGTGCACGGTCATACTGCAGTCCCTTCTCCCTTTCCCGTTCTGCCAGGATTTGGGGTGCTCGTGCACAGTGTGGAGGTGTGTTTTCAGGTTGCAGGAGGTGGGGGGAAGCAGAGTTCAAACTCCTTAATCAGCCAGGCAGGGTCGGGCTCCCCTAACCATTAGGCTATGGGACCGACCCTGGATTATTTTTTAGTGTCATGAAAATTTTACATGGTTTGTATCTTTATGAGTTAAAGCTATTTGAACAGCCTCACAGAGGCAGTTACATAGTGTCCCTGCTCTGAACAAGACAGGTCTTTTCCGGAGTAAATGCCTGTCTGCTTACTGACCGCTTTCTCCTCATACTTGAAGCCGTCGCTGGGTTTAAAGAGCCTCTTAACCTCTGGACTGTCATTGCACTCAGAGTAACATGCCCTGCCCTACCAGAGTGGGTCTCAGTGAACTGACGATGGGGAATTTGGCCATCTGTGTGTAGGAACTGCAGCCAGGTCCAGAGGAGGCCAGACTCTTAGAGGTGGGACACGAGTCCCAGAGCTTCCAGCTGCAGCCCGTGACTCCCTGGCCTGAGGGACAGTCCCAGAACCAGTGGGTGAAGAGTGCCGGGCCTGACCGTCCCAATCATCTGAATGCCAAGATGGCTCCACAGCCCCTGAGAGAGAGTGGTAAGGATGCAGGACCTGGGGACACTGGAGAATGGTGTCTTTCAGAACCTCCAGGGAGAGCGGTGGGGGGAAACGAAGGGTTTCTGGGGAGGAAGGATGTGCAGAATTCAAGGCGGAGGACGGGGCGGTGTGCGGGGACTCTCGTCCTGGGAAATCAGGTCGGTAAGCTTGCTAGAAGAGGAGGCAGCTCCCAGCAGTGCTGGCATGGCCCCCAGAGGGAGTCACGCACAGGCTGTGCAGGATGGGGCCGGTGGTGGTCACAGGAGTTCGGGGCTGGCCTGTGGCACATCGTTAGGGGGTGCAGGAGCCACATCACTAGAAGGGACGTAAAAGGGGAATTCTGTGCTGGCTGCAGGCCAGGTCTCAGCTTGATCCAAGCATGATGACCATCGGAAAGCTGAGTCTTGGTGGGAAGTGGTTGCTGGGAACAGAGCTTGCGTGTCAGGGACTTTTTCCTTTCCCTCAGCTGTCCTCACTCCCCGTGCCCCTACTCTCCCAAAGATGGGGAGCATTGGAGATTGGGAGGTGACAGCTGAGTCCCAGGTAAGTGGCTACTTGTTTTTCCTTTCCTGTCATTTCCACTCCTGTGCCCTTGCCCCCAAGTGAGTGTTGTTCTTGAGCTCCTGCAGAGAACGGGCCCAAGACCCAGGGTGCTGGCCTGAGTCCTGCCCGTGGCTGCTAGGCCCTGCATATGCTCTTTGGGACGCTAGCCGCTAATGGGGTGTCCCTGTATTCTAGAGATCCCCTCCTAGGGCCTGGTAGGGTCTCCAGGCTATTTCCAAAGGTTGGTGACATTTGAGTTGCTTCTCTTGTGCACCTCACAGGAAGCCCTAGGCCCTGGCAAGCATGGCGTGGAGTTCTGCAGGGACTCCCCAGGAGACAACTGTGGGGACAGCGTGTGCCTGGGTAAGGAAGTGTGCGCTCTGAAGGTGCCGGCAGGTTTCTGGTATACCTGGTTCTCAGCGGGTGTTGCCATTCCTGTCAGAGCCATGGCTCCGGAGTCTCTGGAGTTTCAGCGCTAGGAAGAGGACTTACTCTTCACAGCCGACTGCAGTGCGGGTGCGGGGCTGGAGTCTGCATGGAGAGAGGCTTCAGGATGCTTCCATGAGCCCGCTCTCCTGGGCTTATTGTCTTCTTTGCATCCACCACAATACTGGGCCTGGGCCCAGCCTACCGTCCCTAAAACCTGACCTTGTGGGTCTTTCAGGGTCAGACTCCAGTGAACTGAGCCCTTGAGTCTGATATATTAGACTACAACAAGAAATGAATATCACAGGGCTCAAAATACTGGGTTGTTAGAAAAGTCAAGATGCTTGAGAGATTTTTGCTATAGGGTGTGTGTGCTCACTGGAGAGACAGAGACAGACAGACGGAAGAAAGGGGATGGCCATGCCACAGTCTCTTCTCTTCCAGTCACCTCTCGGGATCTTGGGCATGTACACACATATGCCTGGCATGAGTTTCAAGCCTCTGGGTCTGGGACTTGAACTGCATTTGACTACACAGGAGTCCAGTGATGTAGCCATTATGTCATCTGCTGGTCCCGGTCATGATGCATTTTTACATAGAAAAATAGGCCGTGGCTTTTCTGACAACCCAATGCTTGAAGTCCACCTGGGTAGCACAGGTCCTGTCTCGGTAGGCACTCCTGCTGGAGAGCCAGATAGCAGTGAGCCATTCCCCACAGCCTGGGGCCACTGTGAGGGCAGCGTGGAGGAGGCTGCTGGGTCTGACACGCGGGCAGGTCAGCCCAGGAAGGAGGCTGGTTGCTGCTTGCTTGGCAGTGGGGGTCTCTTTCCACGGGTGCCTGCGAGGGAGTGCTCCGAGGAACAGGCGGGAGCTCTGGACCGCATCGTCCGGAAGCCTCTGTAGCCCCAACCTCCTCCTCCTCTAGTTCTCTTCAGTTAAAACCTTCCCGTTGTGTTGGGGCTGGGAGCTGTTGGGACAACAGTCTTTTAACATAGCTGACGGCCTTTAAAAATAACGTGCTTTCTGACATGTTTAGAAACCCCGAGGAGGACGTGCTCCAGCTGCCGTGCAGAGGAGCCCAGCGGCGCCCTCCGGGCCAGGGTTCCTCCTTCCTCTCTGTCGTCCTCAGTAATTGTGTCACAGCCGTTTTGTCTCATGGCATGGCCAGAAGGCAGATTCTGGTGGCAGTGGAGAGCACAGGCTTCCTAGAGGAGAGACTCCCCGCACGCACACGCACACCCTTTCCTCCAGCCATTGAATTGTGACTGGGACGGTGGAGGCCAGGTGCCCGCCTCGGGGCCAGTGTGGCCACTCCTCTGTGTGATATTTCCTCACACCGACAAAAGCGAGTGATCGCAGCCAACAGGCCACTTAGCACTCCGGAGCCGTCCTGCTCCCTCGGGTACCTCTTTCCATCCCCCCAGATAGTTCCGGGGAGTCACATGGGATTTCCCCTCAGCCTCTTGCAGGGAAAGGGTGGCAGTTCCTGGGACATTTGGACAAACTCTGCTCAGCAGGTCATTTCTGCTCAGTCATTCTCGCCTTCCTTTTATATAGGAGTTCCAGTTTCAAAACCCACCGTCACCTCCCGGCCAGGGCAAGGGCCAGAATCTTGGGATCCACGCCTCGTGAACGCTGGGAAAAAGAGCACTGCAGATTACAGCCTGGATGACGAGCAAGTGGCAGCAGCTCAGGCACTGGCCTGGAGGGACTCGAGGGCCTGGGAAGAGCAGTGCCACGGGGACGCGGAGGACATGAAGGTGTCTGGTGTGCACTGGGGCTACGAGGAGACCAAGACCTTCCTGGCGATTCTGAGTGAGTCTCCTTTCTCTGAAAAGCTCCGGACCTGTCACCAGAACCGCCAGGTGTACCGAGCCATCGCAGAGCGGCTGAGAGCACGGGGCTTCTTGCGGACGCTGGAGCAGTGTCGCTACAGGGTCAAAAACCTCCTGCGGAATTACCGGAAAGCCAAGAGCAGCCACCCGCCAGGGACCTGCCCCTTCTATGAGGAGCTGGAGGCCCTGGCCAGGGCTCGGACAGCCATCAGAGCCACAGACGGCCATGCAGAGACTGTGACGCTCCCAAGGCTGGGGGATAGTGATGCCGAAATGGAGGACCAGGAGGAAGGGAGCTGGGATCCCGAGGAAGCAGGAGACTGTAGCGGTGCTGGCCTGGCCACCGACGAGTCCACCCCGGTGCCCAGGCTTGCAGGGGCCCCAGCTCTGCTCCAGAGCCGTATTGGTAAGAACATGGGGGTTCGGGATCCAGATTCCAGCCCTCCTACCAGCCAGACTGCTGCTCCCTGAGGCAGGGCACAGCCTGCAGGGCTGACGCCACTGGAGCAAGGCACTCGGGGGCTGCAGTCGTCCCCAGACCCCGCTCCTACCCTCTCCCATGACTGAGCCTCCTCTCACAGTTTAGCTCTAGAAGCAGACATCTTTAAAGTGTAAGAGCAGTTGCTGCAGATTCTGCTACAGAGCTTAAATCCCTGCGCTGATGCATTTCTATTAGTGTGTGAGTACCTCACACATGAAGATTTCACAGGTAAGACATTAGGTAGAGGCAGGGAAATACTGAACGGAGAGGATTCGTGGCTGGTTAGCTCAGTCGGTGTGTGGGAAGCACCCAGTCACTGTGGAGGTGCAGACCCTGAAGCCCAAGAGATGAAGCATCTTCTCCAAGGGGCAGAGGTCGGGGCAGAGCCAGGAGCAGAGGCTGTGCTTTCCCTGCACTGTCACCTTCCCCGGCCACCTCGTTCACCACAGCAGTCTCATCTGAGACTCTTCCCCAGTGGCTCCTGCTGGACTACTGCAGGTTATTTGAATGCTAGATGTCTCCAATCTTCAGGGGTTCAGCTCTCGTGTTTTGTGAAAAGGATAATTTATAAAGGAAGTAGAGGGCATGTACTGAATGGGTCCAGGGAGAATCTCACATAGCCCCGAAGGTGTTTCCCTGAACCAGTCAGCTGAAGCCAGGGGAGTCGGGTCACCTGATATAACCGAGACAGCAGGGCCACCTAGGCCCTCCCCTCAGCCAAGACTAAGTGTTCATAGAGTCTTAGGAGGGGTGGGGCGCGGCTTGGTGTCCATCTTTCCTAGCACACACCGCTGAGTAGCAAGGGCACGTTCCCTGAGGACCCAGGCGTTCTGGGTGTTTGTTTAGAAGGGCAGGTGACCCTGACCCCGATGACCTAGGTGAAGCCCAGTAGGTCTCATACCGTTGAACTTTGCACTCTTGACAGCAGGTGTGCACTGGGGCTACGAGGAGACCAAGATCTTCCTGGCAATTCTCAGCGAGTCCCCATTCTCTGAAAAGCTTCGCACCTGTCACCAGAACAGCCAGGTGTACCGGGCCATCGCAGAGCGGCTGTGTGCACTGGGCTTCCTGCGGACGCTGGAGCAGTGTCGCTACAGATTCAAAAACCTCCTTCGAAGCTACCGGAAAGCCAAGAGCAGCCACCCACCCGGGACGTGCCCCTTCTATGAGGAGCTGGACTCACTGATGAGGGCTCGGGCCGCGGTGCGGGCCATGGGAACTGTCAGGGAGGCTGCGGGCCTCTCTGGGTCTGGGCAGAGCAGTACCGAGGCTGACGACCAGGAGGTCTGGGCTGAGATGGCAGATGAAGATGCCGTCAGACCTCCAGCCCCATGTCCTAAAACCCTAGACCCGGGTAAGCCTGGAGTATTGCATGGCCACAGAGCCCACAGGCACGTAGAAAGAGCGAGAGCCAGATTCGTGCTTTGCTCAGATTATCCCGTTTTCACTTAGTGCAAACCTGTCCGGTGAGGTGGTCAGTCAGTCTAGATTCTCCTGGGCTCCATCTGGGCAGTTGCAGAGTGGACTCAGTCCTACGTGGGACAGGACACAGCGAGCGCAATAGAAGAAGGAGGTGTTTACTGAGTAGTGAGACGGGAATTGGCTGGGAGACCAATGGGGTCACCATGTCCCAGACTCTGTTCTTCAGTTGTGAGGTCAGAAGCACACGTATCCACCTCTGATCGCTTTCAAGTTAGTCGCATTTATAAGCTGTGAGATGCTAGGTACAGACTCGGGTCAGACAAATTCAAAGCCACGCGATACAGATACGTGCTGAATGCCAAGCACGAGCACCGACAGACTTTCCGTTCATTCTTTCAGGTTTGGAGAGGAGGCATGAGGACGAAGGCCAGATTTCAGACCAGGACGTGTTCGAGGATTTGCCTGGAGCCTTGTCGAAATGTCCTACAGGGGCTGTTTGCCAGCCGAACAGTTGGGGACAAGATAGTGAAAATGAAAACGTGGGTGAGGGGCAGTGGGGAAATTCCCCACAGGAACGCTGGGAAGAATGTTCTTCTGAAGAGGACTTGGAGAAACTGATAGACCAGCAAGGCCTGTACCTCGTGGAGAAACCCTGCCGGTGTGACACCTGCGTGAGGAGCTTCAGCCGGAGCTCCCACTGCGTCGCCCACCAGCGGATCCACACCGGCGAGAGGCCCTACAGATGCCTCGAGTGTGGGGCAAGCTTCACTGACCGCTCTGATCTCGTCGCCCACCAGAGAACCCACAGGGGGGAGAAGCCCTACAGATGCCTCGAGTGTGGGGAAAGCTTTCGCGACCACTCCAACCTCGTCACCCACCAGCGGATCCACACGGGGGAGAAGCCCTATAAGTGTGGGGAGTGTTGGAAAAGCTTCAACCAGAGCTCAAACCTTCTGAAACACCAGAGAACCCACGCGGGAGGAAATCCAGTCCAGTGTGCTGAGCCTGGGGGAAACGTTTGCATCCCCTGGAGGAATTCCACACGGGGGACCTCTCCTGAACAACCCCCACGCACCAGTAAGAACTCGGGTTCCCCTGGGCCGCACAGCAGCAGCTCGGGGGCGAAGCTTTATCACTGTTCTGACTGTGGAAGAAGCTTCTCTAAGAGCTCTGCCCTCATTAGCCACCAAAGAATCCACACGGGGGAGAGGCCGTACGAGTGTGCCGAGTGCGGGAAGAGCTTCAGCAAGAGCTCCACCCTGGCCAACCACCAGCGAACCCACACCGGGGAGAAGCCGTACCAGTGCGCGGACTGTGGGAAGAGCTTCAGCGAGCGCTCCAAGCTCCTCACACACCAGAGGGTGCACACGGGAGAGAAGCCCTACAGGTGCCTCGAGTGTGGGAAGTTCTTCCGTGACCGCTCTAACCTCATCACCCACCAGAGGATCCACACGGGAGAGAAGCCGTACAGGTGCCGGGAGTGCGGGAAGTGCTTTAACCAGAGCTCCAGTCTCATCATTCACCAGAGGACCCACACCGGGGAGAAACCCTACAAGTGCTCGGAGTGCGGCAAAGACTTCAATAACAGCTCCCACTTCAGCGCCCACCGGAGAACCCATGCAGGGGTGAAGGCGGCGCTGGAGACGACAAAAAGAGCGACAGATGTCTCTTTACGTCCCATGTGAGCATAGGATGCGCCTAGGGAGAAACTTCAGGTTTTAGACTTGATGTGTACCCAGGGAAGTTAGCTTGGTATGATGTGGGTAATTGGGAGAGGAATTACAAATACCAGGGACCCAGAGCGAAGGCACTGTTCTCGAGTGTGATTTGTTTTTTCCTCACAAATCCACACACGGTTCTCAGGCTGTCCTTGTGTTTGTTGTTATGTCACACGTGAGCTAAACTCATAGTCTGGGGTGAGCGTTAAGTTGGGGGCCTGAGCAGTGGTCTCAGGCTCTCCGTGTACCCTCACCGGCCACTGTATACCCACCCGTCGGCAGTGGTTCTTGAGGGGCAGTTTTCAGTTGGGGCCTATCTTCACAGGAGGACTTTGAAACTTTGGGGAGAGAAAAGCTGGCTTTAGAGCTGGCCACCATGAGCTCAGCAGACCGCGAACGCTGACATCAGAACAGCGGTGATTGCTAGTAGAACTAGGAAGGTCATCTTCAGTGATGACAGTTCTTACTCATACAAACAGAGCCAGTATGTAGTGAGCACTCGGCAGGCTCTGCGCTAAGCTCTTCATATACATCATCTCATTTAACCCTCCCGACAGCTCCAGGAGAGAGGTTCTCGTTTTCTTCCCAGTTCTCAGAGGGGAAAACCCAGGCTTGGGAGTATTCCGGAACTCATATTGGCCACAGTTCTGACAACAGGAGCGGCGGGCCTTGGCCTGATCCGGCTGTCTGAGGGTCAGGTGCTCCTGCACCCTTGCTGAAAACCCCCCACACCGGGCAGGTCACACTGGTGCCGGGATCCCCAAGCACATGGTAGCTCACATTCGCTGTTCTAATTACTTTATGAATTCTTTTTTCTTTTTTTAATTAAAATTTATTTATTTACATTCATTCACTGTACATCATTACAGCATACAAAATGAGATTTTCCATCCGGAATACACTGTATTGGCTCCATCAAGCACATAGAGAGGGGCTCCCTACCACTCGAGTTTGTGGGCTGGAGGCTGAACTATCAGGAAATCTTCATTTCTCTTTTTTCCCTGAAATCACTAGTTCTCAGAAGCCGTGGGGGAATCTCTACGAATTCTCCTTTGAACAAATGGGGAAACCAGCAATCCCTAAATATCAAAGAACCTGGGCTGTTCAGGATTTGTGAAGTCCTTTGGGCAAAGCCGAGCCACTGTCAAAGCACCGGCACGAGTCTCCATCTTTACGAGATGGGGGGGTTTGATCCGGCTGTCTGAGGGTCAGGTGCTCCTGCACCCTTGCTGAAAACCCCCCACACCGGGCAGGTCACACTGGTGCCGGGATCCCCAAGCACATGGTAGCTCACATTTGCTGTTCTAATTACTTTATGAATTCTTTTTTCTTTTTTTAATTAAAATTTATTTATTTACATTCATTCACTGTACATCATTACAGCATACAAAATGAGATTTTCCATCCGGAATACACTGTATTGGCTCCATCAAGCACATAGAGAGGGGCTCCCTACCACTCGAGTTTGTGGGCTGGAGGCTGAACTATCAGGAAATCTTCATTTCTCTTTTTTCCCTGAAATCACTAGTTCTCAGAAGCCGTGGGGGAATCTCTACGAATTCTCCTTTGAACAAATGGGGAAACTAGCAATCCCTAAAGATCAAAGAACCTGGGCTGTTCAGGATTTGTGAAGTCCTTTGGGCAAAGCCGAGCCACTGTCAAAGCACCGGCACGAGTCTCCATCTTTACGAGATGGGTGTGTGTTGAGATGGAGCACAATGCGTGGCCAGAATGGGTTCCAGTGAGATGCTGCTTTGAACGGGGGACAGGATTGAAGAGTGTGCCCCTGTCAGAGGCCAGTCCTGTTCCACATGACTGGTCCCCGTTAAACCTTCCGGAAACCGGGCTCCTCCCCCACGCTCACACCCAGCACTACACCCCTGGCCCTTTCCCTTTCGCTGTGGTAAGGCTTCGTTCCTGCTCGCTGTGCCAAGGCCTTGGTGGTGGGAATTGGTGCGTGTGGCCTCTTCCAGGTTCACAGCCTGATTTTATAAGCCACCTTGTCCCAGCCACGGGTGCTTTCTGAACGTTGGCCATTAAGGCCAGGCTCCCCGAGGGGCCAGACCGGAAAGGTGCATTCCTACAGGATGGCCTCCTTGCTTCCTTGCTTGCAGCACTTTGGCCTCTAGAGTTTCTCCTTAAAAAGGTTTCAAAAGATTTACTAAGGACTTACTGTGGTTTCCGAGGGCTTTAAAGGGAAACTGGAATTTCATGGACTTGGGAATTACCTGTCAGATGATGAATGTGGTGGAGCCTTGCAGAGTGGAGCTCTCCCTTCACAGGAGGAAGTGGTGGGGAGATCTCTGCACAGAACGAGCCCCCACAGCCCCTTCCTTGAGTTGCCTGGCCGCGGCCTTGGTGCTCCCAGTCCCGTCCTGGCCTTTCTTCTCCATTCACTCGCTTCCAGGTGCCTTTAGAAAAAAGAAAAATTAAAGCAGATGCTGAAGACGTCAGGTCTGTGTGGCCCGGCCTCTCCTCTCGGGATCCCAGCACGGGTAGCTGACCAGCCCTACTTGCGGAACTCTGCCCCCCCAGCCCCGTGTCCGCCGCAGGCCTGTTCAGCCTCTTCGCCCGCCCGCAGTGCACACGTTTGCCATCACGTGGCGCCTCCCCGCACCCTGCGCACTTCCGGGGAGCTCCCCGCACTCAGGCTTGTCTCACACTCGGTCCTGCCACACGTTCTCCCTTCCACGGGCGTCCCCGATGGGCCTGGGGCTGCCGGGCCTGCCTAGTGGCTCCCACGGAAGCAGGCCCCAAGTCCGGACCCTCATGCAGCACGCCCTACCCCAGTGGTCTCCTCCCTTTGGGGCTCCTAGCCCCTCCAGTTAGAGCACGCCCTTTCCCAGCTCTCCAGTCTGCACCGGGGGCTCAGCCGGGCTGCGGGAGAGGTGGGGGCAGTGGGATGAGAACCCCGTATCCCCCTGCTCCACTCTGGGCTGGTCACCTCTCTGACTCCCCTCCGCTTTACCACTAAAAACTTTCTAGTATCCCTGTCCCCACCTGATTTTTGGCAAACCTGGAATTACCCACAATCGCACTTTTGGGGGAGCGTGGCATGTTCCCTCCTCCCCTCATTATGACGCCCCTCCCCCC
>NW_006160087.1:1544819-1550954 GCF_000334495.1 Tupaia belangeri chinensis | reverse complement strand
GGCAACCTCTGCCCTGCATTCCCCGCATGCCCCCCACCCCGCAGCGCAGTGGCAATCTCTGCCCTGCATTCCCCAGTCACATCTTTCACCTGGTCCCTGCCGGACACTAGCAGGAGCCTGTGCCCCGTGATCCCATGCGGTGCTGCCTGGGTAGGAGGCAGGGAGCCCGGGCGGTCAGTGCCCCCACATCTGTGCTTGAAGAGCCCGGTGGCTGTTAAGAGCACAAGCAGGCAAGCCAGAAGCCAGTGGTGAGCTTCCTAGACACGCTGGCCAGGGGGGCTAGGGATTTGCAGACACTGGTTTTCTAATCGGGCACTGATCAGAGAATGCAACGGGGATTCTGACCCTGCCTGTTATTAGAGATGCTTATTAGTAACATTTTCAAAGTCACATTTATTTGTCACATTTTCATTGTAAGAAAATACCCCATAATGGCACCACAGAAGGAGATGATGAAATCAGGAAAAGTCTGTCTCTAAGGCTGGTCGTTGAGCTGCATCGGGGGTTCATCTGAGCCCCAGCAGGAGGGGAGCCACAGGCTGGGGCTGACAGAGCTGATGTCACTAAAGTCTGAGAATGGCTGGGGCTCAAGGAGCCCTGACTGGTGGCAGGTGACAACCGTGACACAGAGGGAGGGGTTTGGGGCATTGGTGGGCCATGTAGAGCAGCAGAGGCCAGCACGAGATGGCTCAAGGCTGCCCTGGAGGTGGTGGTGAGGAGCCTTGTGGAAAACCCTCCATGGCAAACGTCGCCGGGGCCCAGGGCAGGAGTGAATCTGTGCACAGCGCCTGGTGAGAAAAGGCTCGTCCGCAGCCATCCTAGAAACCCCCAGAAATAGGTGGACCGGAGCCCCGGCATCAGCAAAGGGGCAGGAGCCGGCGCTGAACCCAAGTGGCGTGTCCTGGGAAACTGGAAGCGGGTGTTGCCTCTAGGGAGCTTTCTCCACCAAAGAATGTCCTCCAGAAACTAGGTTGGGGGCTGATTTTGGTTGCCCTTGTTGGCTGTGAAGGGAAAATGGGTTGAGTTGGACCCCAGGCGGCCGAGGGACTCCAGGTCTGGCCTGGAAGAGAACAGGCCTATCCGTTGTCTGTGCACTGCTCCCGGCCTCACTGTGTGCGGCTGTTCCTTCCCCTGGGCTTCGGTATTTTCTTTCCCCGTGGCATTACGCACGTATCTTCAAGATAGTCAGATTTTACTTGGGGATGAAGTGGCTCTGTAAGTTAGCGAATGGTATTAAACTGCTGCCCACCCCCGCCATCCCCACCTCCCAGAAAGGGAAACTTGTTTTGGATCCTTCTGGCATTTTCCCAGTTACAGCAAAAGCATGGTGGAGCAGAGGAAAGACATCGACGAGACGCAAGAAGGCCGTCAGGAGCTCGGGCCGCGCTCTCCAGCCCTGCGTCTGCCCTTCAGTGTGAGCTGTGGGTCTCCGACCAGGTGGGTGGATACGCCCTCGGGGTCATGGCCTCCCGCTCATCCTGGCTCCTTGGCCTGCTGGCCGTCTCCACACGCCTGCTCCCATAGGACCCCGACGTCTCTGCTGGGAAGCCTGAGCTATGTGGGTGACTAAGGATCACCAGAAGGGAAGGAGGGCACCCTGGAGGCCTGAAGCCGACCTGGCTTTCCCGATGTCTTCCCGTGCAGGGCCGAGGCTGACAGACTTCGCGTGGAGGAGGGCGAGCTGGGGATTCACCTGGATTTCCTTCCCCTGCTTCCTCCACCCCCTTTCCTCCTGGTAACAGAAGACTTTGAGGCTGAAGGTTCAAGTTTCCTGATAGACCTTGACTCTCTCATCCTTGTTGGACGGGATGAAGGCAACTCTGTGCCTTTTAGACCCGGCTACTCTCCCACTCTGATAGTGAGTTAGTAGAGAAAAGAGTGGCGTTTCAGAGCTGGGCGTGGCTTTGTGCAGAGCCCATGGGAAGCCTGTATCTCCCGTGCCCGTGGCAGTCTTGCTGGAGTGCAGATACCGGCAGGGCTGAGGAGGAGAGGCTGGAATGAGCTCCCCAAGGAACAAGCTCTGGGGCGTGTGTGCAGATTTTCTTGTGTCTTCTTCCTAGCAGTTGCTCCAGTACCGACCAGACCCACAGGCTTAGCTCCCTGGGAGAAGATGGAGGCGGCAGACTCATCCACTCTTGCTGTTGGCCATGGCTGGCCACGAATACCGCAGGGCACAGAGCTCGGTCATCAATGCCAGGCTCCACTAGCCTGCCCAGCCAGTCCAGGCAGGAACCAGGACTCTGTCATCTGAAAGGGTGCAATCTAGAAAGCCGGAGGGCTAGCACGACCGGTAGAACAGTCCCCACCCCGGGAGACACCACTGGACCGGGGCTGGTCGGTGGCCCCCATGCCAGGAAGCTGGTGGTTGCTGACATTGTCAGAAGTTCTGGGCCAAACCAGGAATCCGACTGGTGGAGAGGGTGCCTGGTCCTCGGGTAGAGGGACTCACCACGTGAGATTGGGGCATCTTTGGGGTTGAACTCTGGAGAGGAAGTGAAGGGACCCGAGAGTCGCAGAGCTCAGCAGATCTAGGAGGGGCTGGGACGGGGGCAAAGGAAGGGCTGAGAGAACAGAATAGAAAAGCTCTGAAATGCAGGTGGGTAGGAGAGGAGGGGAGAGAAACAGAAAAGGGAAGAGAAAGAGCAAAGGGGAGGGGGCAGCCGAGATCAGGAGGTGGGAGGGTAGGAGGTGGGAGGGTAGGAGGTGGGAGGCCCAGCTGTCCTGAGTGTCTGGTGAAAGGGGCAGGCAGCCACCAGCGGAGGTGGGAGGTAGGGCAGGCAGAATGAAGAGGACCGAGCAGGGCCTGGAGCCGTGGAGGGGCGAGTGAAGCAGGAAAATCAGGAGGCAGCTTCTTTATGGCTTCAGTGAGAAATGGAGGGCGCTTGGCGCCATATCTGGATCCTTCCGCTGTTCCATTCTGCAGTGAAGCAGACTCCCCAGGAACCGAGACCTACATGTCTGGGCTGCACTGTCCAGGGTGGAAGCCACTGGCCACGGGCCTGCTGAGCCCTCTAAACATGGCCAGTCTGAGTTGGGACGTGTTCTATATGTAAAGTATACACCGGATTTTGAAGATGTGAAAAAAAAAGCAGATCTCAATATTTTTAATATGGTTATAAATTGAAATGATAATATTTTGGCTATATTAGGTTAAATAGAATAGATTAGTAAAATGAATCTCATCTGTTTCTTTTTACTGTTATAACCTACTAGAAAAGCATAAATCACAGACGCTACTCACGTTTGTGGCTTGCGCGTGTTTCTGCTCTTAGCACTGGCGTAGGGCGCCTGCTCTCGGCGCTGGTGCAGGGCGTCTGCTCTAGAAAAGAGCCCCGAAAGCCTGGTCTCACAGATGACGACAGTTCAGCCCGGGGGCTTGTGCGTGTTCAGAAGCAGCGCTCGGACCAGGACCAGGTCTGCTGGTCCTGCCCACACAGGGCTTTAAGCGCAGGAGCTGGCCAGACCAGTCTGTGTGCGCATGTGTGAGAGGCCGTCCCTGAATCACGAGAGGCACAAGAGGAACACCTGCTGCCCCAGCTCTGCCTGTTTTCACAGACCCAGGGCCTTAACTGCCTGTTATGGTTCTTCCAGGGAAAGCCATCAGGTGATGGGCCATGAGCACCGGGTGCGAACAGCACCCCTGACCCCTTCAGAGGGTGGCAGTCCATCCAGGAACGGAGTCAGGTGTGGGGAACTGGGGAGGAGCATCCAAATCACAGTCTCAATCTACACGTCATATCACATCTCTGTTTTCCAAGCCTGCCGAGTAGCAGATCTCAATATTTTTAATATTGGTTATAAATTGAAATGATAATATTTTGGCTATATTAGGTTAAATAGAATAGATTAGTAAAATGAATCTCATCTGTTTCTTTTTACTGTTATAACCTACTAGAAAAGCATAAATCACAGACGCTACTCACGTTTGTGGCTTGCGCGTGTTTCTGCTCTTAGCACTGGCGTAGGGCGCCTGCTCTCGGCGCTGGTGCAGGGCGTCTGCTCTAGAAAAGAGCCCCGAAAGCCTGGTCTCACAGATGACGACAGTTCAGCCCGGGGGCTTGTGCGTGTTCAGAAGCAGCGCTCGGACCAGGACCAGGTCTGCTGGTCCTGCCCACACAGGGCTTTAAGCGCAGGAGCTGGCCAGACCAGTCTGTGTGCGCATGTGTGAGAGGCCGTCCCTGAATCACGAGAGGCACAAGAGGAACACCTGCTGCCCCAGCTCTGCCTGTTTTCACAGACCCAGGGCCTTAACTGCCTGTTATGGTTCTTCCAGGGAAAGCCATCAGGTGATGGGCCATGAGCACCGGGTGCGAACAGCACCCCTGACCCCTTCAGAGGGTGGCAGTCCATCCAGGAACGGAGTCAGGTGTGGGGAACTGGGGAGGAGCATCCAAATCACAGTCTCAATCTACACGTCATATCACATCTCTGTTTTCCAAGCCTGCCGAGTTGGTCTCAGTGAAACCTGCTCAAGTGAAGTGTTTTTTCCTATGTCATTACATTTATTTTTAACATCCAGAGTTTGTAAGACAAGGGCCAGAGCTTCCTTCAAACTTTATACATTCTTAATTGGCTGGTGAGGCCAATAGGGATACGCCTTGCCTAGTGCGGTTTCTGGGAAGGCGTCATTCAGGTCCTTGATGGTCATCTGATCAAATGGAATTACGTTCTCCATCTCTCCAGCTGCCTCTGATATTCCCCAATCCTGGCCTTTGAGAGGGACACACACTCAACACACCTTTCCTCGTCTTCCTGTTCTTCAGCGTCCACCTAGATGGTGTATTCACCCTCTGGCACCGGAACCTTCAGCGCATTGAACTTCTCAGTCGTCCACCAAGCCTGCCTCGGCCCACTGGCCTTGGAGTGAGCCTGGTCGAGAGCTGGCGTGTTCTCAGGTAGCAGCCAGCCTGGAGGTGAGGGTCTTGTTCTGAGTGTTCAGGGAGTTAGCAATAGCCTTTTGGTTCTGGGGTATTATATCCCCAAAAGCTAGCTGGCCAATAGTTTCTAGGGCAAGTTTCCTTCCAGCCATCTTGCAATCCTTCATGGACCTCCCTACAGTGAAGATTGTAAGGGAAGACGTCACGCCTGCGTTCCAGGTAAGACACGGGAGCTCACACCCCAAGAGCTGGAATCGCAGAGCCCCCCCCCCCACGCCACGCTTCCCGCCCCCCCCCCCAGCCGGGCTTCCTGGCAGCTAGCTCCGTGCTGTGCCCACTCACTCGCCTACTGTAGAGAGGTTTGAAAGAAAGGCCGCTGACTCCTGGCGGGCGCCTTTCCGTCCCCCAGGGCTTCCCAGTGTTGGGGTGCCGTTGGGTTCTGTGGGAGTCTAGGGTATAGAAGGCGGATTCCATCATCTGCCCCAGAACAGGCCAGTAACTTCCATCCTGTCTACCTGTGTTCTGACTCGGGGCGGAGCGCACCCCACACCTCCCACCCGGACTGCTCAATGACCCGACTCAGTTCTCGTGCCTCTTGCCCACGGTTGCCCCGGACTTCCACAGGGAGCTCTTTGCCCCTGCTCTCCCGGGAGGCCCTCTGAAAGCCTCTGCGCCTCTCGTGCCACTGCCGTCTGCCTGCGTCATCCGGAGTCCTTGTCCCTGGCAGCCCCTCCTCCTGCTATTCGTACTCGGGAAGACTCCTTCCTGGCTGGCGGTCTTCCTGTTGCCCTCACTCTGGGTGACAGTCACGCGTGCGTGACAGCCGTGTGGATGGCTGTCCTTGACCTCACAGCTGCTTCCCCATTCCAGCTCAGCCCTGCCGCGTCCCCGCATCCCCTCCCTGAGATCAGACGCCCCTCTCTCCTGAGCAGCACCTGCAGACTTGGCATCTCTGCCCCCTCGCAGCAGTGCGTGCTCCCCCCAGCCTGCTCCATAGCGCGCGTGCCTTTCTTTTCCGTCCTGGGAAGTTTCTTGGACAAGCTACCCACTTGCTCAAGCCAGACCTCGAAGAGTCACCCTTGAACCTTCTCTCTCCCTTGCTGTGTCCGGTCAGTCGCATGTCACGTGGAATAAACTGAGATGCCTCGAAGGCGCCCATTTCTCTCCGTCCTCTTGGCTGCCGGCTCCGTCCTGCAGCCCTGGCCCCAGCTGGCCGTCCGCACTGCCTAAACAGCGTCCCGCGCCTCCTCTTGGCGCT
>NW_006160087.1:1522812-1544135 GCF_000334495.1 Tupaia belangeri chinensis | reverse complement strand
GTCCTCTGGCCTGCCGCCTCAGTCCTGCTGCCCTGGCCCCAGCTGGCCGTCCGCACTGCCTAACCAGCGTCCCGCGCCTCCTCTTGGCGCTCTTCAAGCCACGCTCCACCCAGTCCAGCGTCTTCTCACACAGCGAGTCAATCCCGTCACGTGGCTTCCCGTCACCGACCGAGTCTGCACAGGCTTCCGGCCACACACGCGCCCTCCTACCCTACCCTGATAGACACCTCACAGCAGACCAGGAAGGGAGAAAGCAGTGGGGTGGGAGGAATCGTCATCTAGGGTGGGGCAACTGCTAGGGACAGCCTATTTGGGACTTACAGGGAGACCTGAAGGGCGAGGGGGCATCAGCCAGGCCATGAATGTGAGGAGGGGCATTCCGAGCTGCATGTGCAAAGGCTGAGGATTTCGGCCTCATGGAGGAATGGAAAGGAGGCCAAAGGCTGAAGTGCTGAAACCATGGAAAGCAGAACTACACAGTGGGGTCGCCCTACTGCGATTGTTTTTTAATTGCCAGAGGGCATTGGTGTTGGCCAGGGGGCGCTCACGCACTCCTCAATGGGTGGGTCATGCCGCAATCCCGTCCCCTCCACCTCTCCCTCCCATCAGGACTTTGGGTACACACACTATGCATCCAGCTTGCTTTTCAAGCCGCTGGCGCTGGGCTTTGAACTGTGGTCGGCCATGCTGGATCTGGCTCTCTGTGCACAGTGCCTAACCACTGCACTAGGGGGCCAGCCTATGCCATTTTTATTTAGGTAACTGACTTCACCCATAGGGTCCGTGTGCTCCCTCGTCCCAGTCCCTGTTCCAGACCTGGGCATGCTTCGTTCAGAGGTAATATCCCATTCTTCTCGGCCCTTCTCTAGCTAGGAACACAGTGAGCTAGTCAGTAACACGTTTCCATGACGGCAGGGATTGATTCGGAGTGAACAGCCCATGAGATGCAGCAGCCTGTGGAAGGGCAGAGCAGAAAACTCGGGGTCCTCCCTTGACTACCCTGGAGCAATCCTGCTGGGGGTAAAACCACAATCCCAGAGCAGCGGAGCCGGTGACACTGGCTGCACCGATGCCCAAGCCCTCACAGCTGCTGGACTGGTGGTGTGAGCCGATACATTTCCTTGCCAAGTTAGTCTGGGTTCAGTTTCTTCGTTGCAGCTGAGAGAAATACACCTAAAGACTTTGGTCTCTAGACCCTCTGTTCCTCTGGATGAATCACCTCCTTCCTGTCTTCATGTCCCTTCCGATGTAGCCCACACACCATAATTCAGACTTTGAACCATTCTTACCAAGATCTTTGTGCTTATTACTGGATTTTTTCCTTTTTTTTTTTTTTTTACATCTCCCTGGCATAAGACTCCAATAATTCATCCTATTTCTGGCATTGATGCAATTGAATTTTGTTTGAAGAAAAAAATGTAATTGGAAAGATTGGTACCATAATAAATATGTGATCGATTAAGCCCTAAACTGTGTCCAGCAATTCCATGAGCTTGGTCAAAGCAGCAATATGATGGCAATTTTAGATCCACATTTGCAATAAGGGATTGTGGTACAAATTACCAAGAGGCAATGGAAAACTCGGCAGCCATTTAAAATGTGGAAGAATACGTGTAAACAACAGCATGTAAAAATGCCCCAAATAAACTGTTAGCTGAGAAAATATTCCAAAAATGTGTTGGTCACAAAACCCTCTGAAAAGATTTATATGGGAGCCAGCAGTTAGCATAATGGCTATGTCGCTGGACTCCCACGTAGTCGACCGCGGTTCGCATCCCAGACCCGATGGCTTAACTGGACCCGGTGGCTTAAAACTCACGCCGGGCACGTGTGCGTGCGTGCCCAAGATCCCAAGAGGAAAATGGAGGAGAAGGGATTGCGGCATGACCGTCCCCCCTGGCGGGTGATTTCTTGCTTTCTGTCTCTCTGTCTCTCTCTGACTGTCTGGCGAGTGCACGTGCCCTATAGCGAAAAAAAACCTCTCCCCCCCCCAAAAAAAAAAAAGATTTATAGCAAAATGTTACTGTAGCAATCACAGGGTAATGTTTATTCTTTTGTGATTTTTATATGATGGTTAGAATTAATTTACCATCCTATTTAAAGTTATTTATGTTGCTATGAAATAAAAGCAGGGGTCAAAGGTGGTCTCGAGTCTTCTCCAGGCTTCTAAGGTCACCCCCTCTCCTTTAGGTTCATAAACTATGAGAAGACTTCAAAAAATCAATGGAAAACATACATTATGAAAATAGTTGACATGGATTTTAACATGTTCTTGACAAAATAAGCTTGTACTTTAATTCCAATTTTCTACATAATTTTTTAAGTTCTCTTGACAACCTATTAGAGCTGTACAGACAGGGTACTGTGTCAAAAGCCATTTGAAATAATTACTAATTTTCTATGTTATTAGGTTCGTTTATTTCACAGGGTTTTCAATCTGAGGGATTGTTTATTGCTTCACACTTATGAGTTTGGGGAGGTTTCTTTCTTTGTTGTATAGAATAATTTGTATAAGGCTGGGATTCGATATTCTTTGAAGGTTTGTAAAACAGCGCAGGCCTGAAAGGTAGAAAAAACGCTGAACATCACAGTTCATCAGAGATGTGCAAGTTAAAACCATGAGACGTCACCTCAAGCTGTTCGAACAGCCGCGATCCGTAAAACGAAAGATAGCAAGAGTTGGCAAGGATGTGCAGGAGGGAGGACGCCAGTACGAGGCTGATGGAGATGGAAAGCAGACTTTATGGAAGACAGCGTGGAGCTCCTCAGACATTTACAGCGGACTGCCACACGCCCTAGCAATCCCGCTGCAGGCGACATACTCAGGGAAATGAAGTCCGTGCGTTTAAGAGCGAGCTCACTCCACATTCGTCGCAGTCCCATTGATAATAGCCAAGATAGGGAATCAATCTAAGTGTATAAAGAAAATGTGTTAGGTGTGCACAGTTGAATACCATTCAACTCTAAGAAAGGAAGAAATCCTGTCATTTGCACCCATACGGACGAACCTGGGTGCTATGATATCAAGTGAAAGAAGCCAGGTACAGGACGAATACGCATGCTCTCACACGCAGAATCTGTGAAAGTTTAACCAGAAAGAAAGCAGAATGGTGGTTATCGGGGGCAAAGAGGTAGGGGAGATTGGAATGATGTTGGTCAAGAAGCACAAAACCTCAGTTCGACAGGAGGGATAAGTTCAAGAGACCTATTGTACATCACAGTGATTACAATAAACAACAGTGTACTGTGTACTTGAAGATTGCTTGAAGAGATGTTTTAGATTTTCTTTTAGATTTCTGCCATAGAGCAGGTGCACTCACTGGGGTGGGGGGAGAGAGAGAGAGAGAGAGAAATCGCCCCCACAATATATTCTCCTCTGTTTTCCTCTTGGGATTTTGGGTACACATGTGCACACACACCTGGCGTGTCGAGCTGCTGGGTCTGAGGCTCAAACCCTGGAGTTGGCCATGTGGAATCCAGCGCCTTGACCACCACACCATCTGCTGGCCTGGAGAGGCCATTGTTCTCACCACAAATAAATGATAAGCATGTGAGGTAATCCACATACTAATTATCTTAATTTAACCATTCCACATATGTATTGTAAATCATCTTGTTGTATACCATAAATATAATTTTATTTAGAGAGATTTTTGCTATAAGGCACATGTGCTCGTGGGAGAGACACAGAGACAGACAAAAAGCCAGAAATCACTCCCTAGGGGAGGTCGCCATGCCACAATCCCTTCTTCTTCATTCTCCTTTCAGAATTTTGGGCATGCAAACGGTGTGAATTTCAAGCCTCTGGATCCTGGATTCGAACCATGGTCAATCAGTCATGTAGGAGTCCAGTGGCGTAACTGCTATGCCACCTGCTGTTCCCCATAAATAGAATTTTTATTTACCAGTTAAAAAAATAAAAAGAGGGACCAGCATGCCGGGGGTCCAGCCCCTGCGGGGGAGGGGCGACGCTGGAAAAGAAGAAGACTAAGGCCTCGGCGCCATTTTTATCTACGTCCTCAGTAGGACACCCCCAGAGATTGCTCTCTGAGGAGTGACTACTGCTAGGAATTATCGTGCATTTTTATTGAAAATGTGATACATGCAAGTAAACAGGAGAGGGGCTACGTGTTTCAATTATCAGCTCATAAAGTTTTAACAATAGGGAACATAGATTCTATTTAGGGTTGGATTAAGGGTGGGTCTAGTGCAGTTTTGCAATTGTTCCTTAAATGTAGGTCGGTCTTTATGGAATATAGTTTTGGGAAAGCGGCTCCAGCAAGCAGAGATGATTATTAGCTGATGTGGCGCAGCAGCCATCTTGTGATTACTGGGAATGGTGCTGGAAAAAAAAAAAATCTCAAGTATAAATATTAGTTCTTATGGATTTTAATAAAGAATGAAACTTACATAATTGTATAGGGATCCAAAACTTAATTTAAGAAACCCTAATATATCTTAAAGGGTAAAACTTATTGTTTACTAGGTAAGGGTGGGGACAGCCTTTTTAACTGGCGGTAAAGTGACTAACAAATTAATGAAAAACTTTAAGGTGAGTTTGTGGCATTCTATTGTGCCTGTGGTGCCACTGTTATGTATCTTGTTAGAACATTAGCCATAGTGGTGCAGGAGTGCCCTGGGCCCGTTTTGGTCTAAAAGATTATTAATAAGCTTATGTTAAATGTATCTTAAAGGGCCTTCCAAAGGTCAAAAAGATTTTTGCCTAGATGTGACCTCATCACACCTTCTATTGTGGCCATGCTGGAGTGAAGCATTGTAGTCAGAGTAAAGGGGAGCAGTTGGGGGACTTTCTAAAAAATTTTATCATATACTCAGAATGTATAAGAGAGCTATGTAATTCTTTTATAGTAGTATATTGGAGAGTCAGAGGGGGACTCCTCCACCAGCAGATGGTGTAATGGTATGTTGCTGGACTCCCTGCATGTAGTCGACAGCGGTTTGAGTCCTAGATTTGGTAGCTTAAAACTCACACTGGGTGCGTGCGTGTGTGTGCCCAAAGTCCCGAGAGGAGAATAGAGGAGAAGGGATTGCTGTGTGGCCATCTCCCCTGGGGGGTGATTTCTCACTTTGTGCCTCTGTCTCTCTGGTAAGAGCACATGCCCTATGGCAAAAATGTTTCTCAAAAAAAAAAAAATAAAATAAATTATAAATAAATAAATAAATAGAAAGAAGAAATCACCTGTAAGAGAAAATAATTCCAAAATATATTACTAAATAAAACATTTTCAAAAATATTTTTAATTTTAATTGTTTTTACAGAACGTGATTTATTTTTTTACAGCAACCAACTTCACATTCTTTTATCTATTAAGAGAAAATAATTCCAAAATATATTACTAAATAAAACACTTTCAAAAATATTTTTAATTTTGTTTTTACAGAACGTGATTTACTTTTTTTTACAGCAAACAACTTCACATTCTTTTATCTATTAAATGTTTCTTCTCTTTGTTTTTCAAAAAATAATTTTTTAAATAGTGTAGGTCTGATTTTCCCCCGTGTTTTAATTCTGCAGTTTCTAACAGTTCACTGAGGGGGTTAATCCTGATAGCCCACAGTCTTCCTGTGCTTTCTGTTGTAAGATGTCCCAGGCCCACCTGTGCTTACCTTGCCCTAGATGTGGAACTACCGTTTCCCTAAGGGGTGCTGGGTCCCCTTAGTGGGGAGTGACACTTAGAATCCAAGGGCTGCATGCAGGGTGCTTGTTACAGCTGCATGTCGCTGCGTCTGACCTTCTCCTTGGACAGAAAGAGGAAATACATATGCATTTTCCACTTACTGAGTTTATGTTAATATTTGCAATTCAAATTTAATACTGTATGATTTTTACTAACTTACTATGTGTTTCTGTATCTTTTAGAGGATATTGTGATACTAATGAACATTATCTAGTATTTGCTTTGCAAATACATAGAACCGCTCCAAGTTATAATGTCAACATTACTTTTACCAATGGCCTAAGTAATATTTAAGGGGCCTTTGCAGTCTATCTTGTGCTGGGAATATGTACCATTATGTCAGTTCTGTGCTCAAAACTGACTTAAAACGATTACTTTTTCTGTGTGGTTATGTTGTTAGGTTGATATGTTTTTAGGCCATTTGTTGCTCTTTGTAGTCAGTGTAGGACGAGGAGGAAAGGGAACTCAGCACTTTTGGTGGAAAAGTAGACTGGTGTTGCCATTGTGGAGAACGCTCTGAGAGTTCTTGGAAAATTAAGAACAGAACTGCCGTGTGCTCCAGCTATCCCACTACCGGGCATTTGTACAAGGGGAACCAAAGTTAGAGACAGCCGCACTCCCGTGGCTATCGCCTGGGCGTTCGTACAAGGGGAACCACATTTAGAGACAGCCGCACTCCCGTGGCTATCGCAGCCTTGTGTCAATCACTGAGACGTAAAATTAACTGACGTGGTCACCGGTAGGTGAATGGATTAAAAAAAAGTGTCAGGCCAGCACGTGGCATGGTGATTAAGGTGCTGGATTCCCACGAGGCCCACTGCGCTTCAAGTCCCAGACCTGGGGGTGTTGAAAATCATGCTAGGTGCATGCGTGTGCACCCACAGTCCTGAGAGAACAGAGGAGAAGGGATTGTAGTGTGAGCAGCCCCCAACCCCCGGGAAGTGGTTTCTTACTTTCCCTCTCTCTCTCTGTCTCTCTCTGGAGAGCACATGTGCCCTATGGCAAAAACCTAAAAAAAACCCCAAAAAACCAACAAACAAAAACGAAACAAAACAAAAAAACAACCCCCCAAAACAAAAAGTGCTATATAAAGACAATGGCATACAGTTTAGCATTAATGAGGGTGAAAACCTGTCATGAGGTTAATGGAGGTTATTTCATTATGTTAAGGCACCGAAAGAGAAGAGTTGTATTTTCACTCATATTTGGAAACTTAAAAGTCGTCCTAGGAGAAGTAGAGAGAATGGTGGTAGCTGTGGGGTGGGAGGGGAGAGGGGAGCCAGAGGACAGAGAGATGGTTAGCGGATACAAACTCTAACAGGTAAGAGGAAGAAGCCCTGGTGTTCGAGAGCAAAGTGGGGCAACCAGAGCTCACAGGAATTGACTGTAAACACGAAAATAGCCAGAAGAGAGAATTTCGGAGACTCTTGACACGAAGTAATGCTAAGTACTTGAGAGGATCGGTGTGCTAACTGCCCGCACTTCAATTATACATCGTATTCATATACTCAAAAAAATCAGACTGTGCCTCATAAACATGTAGTTATGTGTAATAAAAGTAATAATAATAATAGAAGCTTTTAATTTTAACATGTTTACATTTATCAGTAGACTTGATATGAAAGTTAAACACTGTGAGATGTACTCAAGGTTTTGTTTCCATTCCCAACCTCTCACTCTATTCCCAGCTATTGTCTATAGATATTGGTAGTTAATCCTTCTTGCAGTTTGACAAGATGAGCAAATATACATTTAAACGACTATTTTCCTGCATTTGTTTCTGTCTCTCTTCCTTTCTTCTCTCCTTTTTTTCTTCCTTCCTCCCCTCTTTCCTTTTTTCCTCCCCTCCTTCTTTCCTTTTGCCAGAGGGCATGAGAGAAAGAGAGAGGGAGAGAGAGAGGGAGGGAGAGAGAGAGAGAGAGAGAATGAGAATTCTTGGTGGGATGTAGTCATACCACCCTTCTCCCCCATTTCTCTACCCTATTGGGATCATGGTGATGCACGCACATGCCCTTGGCATGTTTTTCAAGCTACCACAGCTGGTATTCAAACCATGGCCAGCCATGTGAGATCCAGCCTCCTTAACTACTGCACTATGGAGTCAGCTCTGCCTTTATTATTAGTTTCTCAACTTTTTATTATAGGGATCAGCAGATGGCATAACGGTTATGTCACTGGACTGCCACATAGTTGACCACAGTTTGAGTCCCAAATTTGGCGGATTAAAAGTCATGCTGGGAGTGTGTGCATGTGTGCCCAAGATCCCGAGAGGAGAATGAAGGAGAAAGGATTGTGGCATGGCCGTCCTCCCTGAGGGGCGATTTCTCACTTTCTGTCTCTCTGTCTCTTTGGTGAGTGCACATGCCCTATACAAATCTCTCTTAAAAAAAAAAGGAAAACTTTCTATTGTAAAAAATTTTCAAACGTACACAAAAGTAGAGACTTTTGAATGTGTAGCTATCAGCTCATGGCTATTTTTGTTTTATGGATATTATCATACCCCTTCCAAAAACTACCAGGAAGCAAATCCCAGACATCACATCGTATGATCCTCGAACATTTCAGTATGTGTCGCCGAAAGATAATGCCACCTTAACAAATGCATCTATAATCATATGATCGATCCTTGAACATTTCAGTATGTGTCGCCAAAAGATAATGCCACCTTAACAAATGCATCTATAGTGTCTTTACCACACCTAGAAGTTCAAAATTATTAATATTATCAAATGTTTAGTTAGTGCCCATATTTCACAGATTGTCTCCAAATTTGTTTGACTCTGGATTCAGATGAGGTCATACATGGCGACAGGATTCAAGATTCAGTCCTGCTGAGGAATCCGTGTGCTATCAGTTAGACCCCTATGATACACAGAAACTTGTTCTGTATCACTGTATTTCCCGTAAGCTAGCATTTACAACTAGATGACTCATCATATCCAAATTTTACTTGGTTTCAAGACTAATTTGGAGATGGTGGTGTGTACTTCTCGCAGAAGGCGCGTAATATCGAGTTGCCTTCTTTTGGTTCTATTAGTTGTTACTGATGATCAATGCCAGGATAATGTTCCATGGTACATATGTACCGTACTTTACCCGTTTGTCCATTCATGGACATTTAGGTTGTTTCCACATTTAAAAATCGTTTTTAATTTTTTTAAGGTTTTAGCCATAGGGCATATGCATTCCCTGGAGAGAGACAGAGCAAGACAGTGAGAGGGAAAGTGAGAAATCACCCCACTCCCTCCGGAGGGATGGCTAAGCCACAGTCCCTTCTCCCCGTTCCCTCCCTGGGATTTTGGGCACACATTCACATGAACCTAGCATGATTTTCAAGCTGCCAGGTCCAGGAATCAAACCAGAGTTGGCCAGGTGACCTGTGAGAGCCCAGTGCCTTAACCACTACATCATCTGCTGACCCTGAGGTTGCTTCTACCTTTTGGCTATTGTGAATAATGCTGCTAAAAATATCTCTTCATGAGCCTATTTTAAATTCTTTAGGGTATATACACAGAAGTGAATTCTTGGATAATGTGGTAAATCTATTTAAAATTTTTAAGGCGCCACTATTCTGTTTTCCATAGTGGCTACACCATTTTATATTCCCACCAACAGCACAAAAGTTTCAATTTCTTCCCACCCTTCAACACTTGTTATTCTTTGTTCCTCTTCTCCCTCTGCACCCCCACTTTTCTTTTTCTTTTTCTTTTCTTTTTTTTTTTTGAGAGGGTTTTACTATAGGGTGCGTGCTCTTGCCAAAAGACAGAGACAGAGAGACAGAAAGCAAGAAATCACCCCCCAGGGGGAATGGCCATGTTGCAATCCCTTCTCCATTTTCCTCTCAGGATCTCGGGCACGCACGCACATGAACCTGGCATGAGTTTAAGCCACCGGGTCCAGGACTTGAACCGTGGTTGAATACACGGAGTCCAGTGACATAGCCATTCTTAAGGAAAAAAATAGATAAACATAAAACATTATGCCAACTGCTAGTCCTGTCCCTTTTTTTGACAGTAGCCATCCTAATGGATGTGAGGTGGTATTTCATTGTGGTTTTGATTTGCCTTTTCCTAATAATTTGTGATGTTGAGTGTGTTTTCATGTGTTGTTGGTCATTTATGTATTTTGTTGAAATGACTTAAGTGTTTTGTAGATGTTCTTTATGTATATTACAGATACTTTGTATTCTTTTTTAAAAATTATTTTATTCAATTTCATTTATTCATTCATTTGTTTATTTTAATTTGACCAGACACACACACACACAGAGAGAGAGAGAGAGAGAGAGAGAGAGAGAGAGAGAGAGAGGAAAGTGAGAAAGCAAGCCACCAGGTCCGGGACTCGAACCATGGTCGGTCATGTGGGAATGCCCAGCGCCTTAACCACCACGCCACTTGCCGGTCCCCACTTTGTATTCTTTATATACTCTGGATGTTAGCCCCTTATCAGATACATGATTTGTCAATATATCCTTCTGTTTCATAGGTTGCCTTTTCGCTGTTGTGTGCTTTGGTGCACAGAACTTCTAAGTTTTTATGTTTATCTGTTCTCCTTTTGCTGCTTGTACTTTTGGTGTCATGTTAAGCTCATTGGCAAATCTGTCATATGGTTTACCCCCTATGTTTTCTTTTAAAAGTGTTGTAATAGTTTTAGGTCTTATGATTAGGTATTTGATCCATTTTGAGTTCATTTCTGTATACAGTGTATCTTCTGTCATTTTTGCTGCATGTTCCCAATTTGTAGAAGTGCCAATAAATTGTAGTTAAGAAACAGAATCTAACATTCCCCCCCCTTGGGTTTTTAGCCCCAAATATGTCTTTCCTCTGTTTCTCCAACTAATACTTGTCCCTAGCCATGAAAGAGGCCATAAAAATGTAAGAAAACCAATGCAAAAATTTATATTTTATTTGAATTCAAAAAATTTAAAATTGCTTTCAAATTCAGGAAAGTACCATAATGCAGGGCCCCGGGGGAAGCCTCATATACAGAGACAGATAAATTAGATGTATACACTGCAGACAAGCCAAGGTGTAGATTACATATTTACAGCACAAGATGCTTTCTGAAAACCGTATTTATACATTTTATTACATTTACAAAAAAGGCTTCCACTACCATTTACCTACAATAATGAAAAAAAATTTACACCTTTTTTTTTTCTTTCTTTTTTTTGGTACTGTACAAACTTTGTATAATAAAAATATATCTCTGTACAAAAGATTTTTTTGTTGTTTTTGTTTTACTTTTTTTTTTCCCCTCATGGGATGGTGGTGGGTGTATGATGTGAATGGTGGGGGAAGGGCCTAATCTGCCCCATTCCCTTCCAGGCCTCTGCAGGTGGAGAGAAAAAGCCAGAGGTGGGAGCAGGTGATTACAGCAGAGTGCTGGGTGCCCCACCAGCGGGCATCCCTCGGGTATCTTGTGAGACTTACAAGAAGACACGGGGAGGGAGTGGAGACCGGCCTAGAGGAGGAGTCCCTTGGGTGGTCTGAGAGGAGTACCAGGGGGAAGGAGCAGCCGAAGAGCTTTCTGCTTTTGTTTCCAGGGAAAGAAGGCGAGCTTGTGAGCGTGTTTGTCAGGACTGGACCTCTGTGCCATGCCCAGGGATGCCACATCCCGGAGATGTGAGCAGAGGTGAGCTGCTGCCATCGCCAGTCTCCGTGTCTGCTGGGAAGGGGCACCTCTCACTTTCTGCTAGCCAGTCTTAATGTCAGCCAAGTCTGCTCCTTGTCCCCGTCCAGCGTTTGCTTAAGAACCAGGTGGCCCTGCCCCTCTGCTCCCACAGGGTTCTAGCTGCTATTTCCGTATTTTGCATGAATGTCAGAGGCCAGCACGTCACACGGGCCCAGGCGCTTCCCACTTCCCGAGGACAGAGACGGAGGTTCTCAATGCCATCTCTGAGTCCTAAACTCTCCAGCTTCCCAACAATCCTCATAGGAACTCACTCATAACCCATGCACAATGACACTGTCAACACAGATCAAACCCACTTGCAAGGAGCTGGAGAGACTCCCATCCCCTCCGTTATTTGATGCGAGCACTGCCAGATCCTTGTCTGCTGCTCAGGGGCTGCTGCAGCCAAGGGCCAGCACCAACCACAGGAAGCCTGGGGGACTGGGCCTTTCCATGACGTGGCCTATGGACACACAGGCGCGGTGCCTGGCAGGCCAGACCAGCCACCGTGGCACAGCAGAGACCCGCCCGCTCCACCTTGTCTTCACCGCCTCCCGAGCCCTGCGTGTCTGGCAGCGGCTCTAGTGGGCTTGGGGTGGGACTAATCTGGTCTGCATTCTGACTGTTCTTATGAACTCTGCAGCTCGTGGCTCTTCCCTTTGCCAGGCCTCTGCCTGCTTCTGTAAGATGGGTCTAGAAACAGCCATGGAGTGGCAGGCACAGAGAAGCAACTGGGGGTGCGGTAGCTGTGGTTTCCTGGGTGCCGCGCAGGCTTGCTCCCTTGCCCTGTCCAGCACCTGCCTGCTGTCTCCAGACCTGGCTTCTCTGTCTGGGCCACAGACTCGGCCTCAGGCTCCTGGCCAGATCCCTGACGCGTCCTTTCTGGGTGCTGCCCAGACACCATGACTTTTTAATTCACTGGGCTTACGACTCAATTAAATGATGTTTGAAAAAGTAAACTGATCTCCAAACTACTTCTGAGGAGGTTTTCCCTGCCCTTGGAGCAGTCCTTGCTGTCACTGTGCTGAGGGGACGGCCCTTCGGCAGACAGCCGGGTCCTGCTTTTTGACCACAGAGGGGGTGCGTTTTACTGGTACACCCCGGTGCCGGTGCCCGCACACAGGACGGGCGGGGCTGCTGGTCTGAAGGCTGAGTTGCCTCCTCTGCCGTCTCTCCTCTGTGTCTGTGGGGCAGAGCACATGGGGCGTCTGTCACACGCACTATCCTCTTTTACGCCCTTATGGTTCCTCTCCCAGGAGCCAACGAAGGAGTGTGTGCGTGTGCTCAGGGGGCGCACACTCGCCCTCCTCCGCACGCTGCTATTCGGAATCCATGAACTTTCCTCCTCCCCTGCAGCCCCTCTTCCTTCACTGTCCCAGGGCAGGGCATCGCAGGAGTCCTCTCCAGGGTGGCGCGCAGATGGTGGCAGGGCGAGGGCCGGGTCCCAGCAGTAGCAGACACAGGCGGAGAGACGGACGAGGAAGGGCACTGCGCTCCGGGCTGGGTCCTGCCCCTGGGAACTGGGAACACACAGAGCATGTCTGAGTTTGCCAGGGAAGACGGTGTGCGGGGGAGAGCACCGAAGGGACAGAGTCTCCGTCTTCACCTTGGCCCTCGACTCTTCCCGCACTGGGGTGAGGCCAGGTAGGCAATGCCATGCAGAACACACGTTTTTCTAACTGTCTTTTCCGCATGCCGCAGGCCCCATGCCTAGGGCTACCATGCTTCCAGGGGCCAGGCAAATGGTTTTATTTTTAGTTTCTTTCGAAGTCCAGAAAATAAAAGAAAGACTAATAATGGCTATGCAACAATGAACCCAGCCTGGATCACAGCCACGTTTAGAACAACAGAGCTGTGAAGTAGCCCCTCTCCCTTTTTTACGTTTTGCTTTAGGGCACGTGTGCTCATTGGAGAGAGAGACAGAGAGAGGGAAAGTGAGAAATCATCCCCACGGGAGATGGCCACGCTGCAATCCCTTCTCCTCTTGGGATTTCGCGCACGCACACACACCTGGAATGACTTTCAAGGTGTTGGGTCTGACATGCGAACAGCGGTCGGCCCCGTGGGAGTCCAGCACCTTAGCCATTAACCACCTGCTGGCCCCATGAAGCATCATTTTCCATTTTTTTTCTTTGATGGCAGAAGGGGCCCATAAAAGCGCACAGGGCTGCCCTGCTCCTGGCCATCCCGGTGCCACGGGCCGCAGTTTCTCCCCTGCCCAATAGCCTTAACTTCAGCTGCTCTCGTGGGGCGTCACTTGAACTTGACCCTAATCATTCACTGTGTGCTCAGGTGGATGTTGTGTCCCCTCCTCTGGGCCAGGTGATGCGTTCTCTGTGCTCCATCTCCAGGGGTGGGGTGGGGAGGGTGGCTGGACAGGCCCTGCTGGGGAAATCATCCCCACGGGAGATGGCCACGCTGCAATCCCTTCTCCTCTTGGGATTTCGCGCACGCACACACACCTGGAATGACTTTCAAGGTGTTGGGTCTGACATGCGAACAGCGGTCGGCCCCGTGGGAGTCCAGCACCTTAGCCATTAACCACCTGCTGGCCCCATGAAGCATCATTTTCCATTTTTTTTCTTTGATGGCAGAAGGGGCCCATAAAAGCGCACAGGGCTGCCCTGCTCCTGGCCATCCCGGTGCCACGGGCCGCAGTTTCTCCCCTGCCCAATAGCCTTAACTTCAGCTGCTCTCGTGGGGCGTCACTTGAACTTGACCCTAATCATTCACTGTGTGCTCAGGTGGATGTTGTGTCCCCTCCTCTGGGCCAGGTGATGCGTTCTCTGTGCTCCATCTCCAGGGGTGGGGTGGGGAGGGTGGCTGGACAGGCCCTGCTGGGGGTGGCAGCTTTGGAGGCCATGGCTGCTGGCATGAGGGCAACCGAGGATGTCTAAACCTGAGGTCACCACCCCTGATGGCCCAGAGTGTGCGCTGTGCACGCTGCGCACGCTGAAACCCAAGTCCCCGCAGAGCCCGGGTGGGCAGGAGGGCAGGGGTGTCCCTGTCCCTGACAAGCTCCGGGACCTCGGCAGAGACTCGAGCTCACCACCCACCACCGCTCCGGCCTGAGCCACAGTCTTAGAGGGGATTTTCTTTTCTTTTTTGCTTTCTATTGATAAAATTTGAGTTAAAAAAAGTGTAGGAAAAGTGAAGATTGAGCATAAAGTTGAAACCTCAGCAACAATTTCAGCATATCAAAATGAGGCAACTGGAATCCTTCCTCCCCTTTACTTACATGTTTGTTTCAGAGACTTGTGAGCAGGTGGGGAAAACTCTGGCAGTGAACTGTGTTCGATAGGATTCTTTATCTTCTTGTGTCTAAAGTATCTTAACATTTACAAAGTTCAGCTTCGACTCAAGGAATAGAAATGACCAAGAGGGGAAATCTGGGTTCACAGTGGTGGGAGAGTGGAGAGGGAGCGTGGGGCGTGCAGAAGCAGCGGCGTTGCGAGCTGCCACGCCGTTACCCCGTGTGATTTTGAACTTGGCCGAAGCTCTGAACCTCCCAGGGTTGTGTGGATTGGAGGAAGGGAAGGAAGGGTGTCAGGGATGGGCCACCAACGCCTGCAGATGGAGACTTTCACGATGGCCCTGGTTACGCTCCTCACTCCCCCGTCAGCCAGCGGCTGCCCTCGCTCACACAGCTGCACCCTCTCAAGCAGCCGTATGCACCTGTGCAGGAATTCCCATCACCTGGGCTGCCGTGAGTAGCAGATGCGAAGGGAGAGTTCTAACTAGCTGCAGGTCTGATCGACGACCAGCTGACAGGTCTGCCTTTGCCCTTCTGGAAGCCCCACTTCTGGCCCTGGGCCTTTTCTCTCCAGAGCCCTCCTGCCCTGGCTAGGAGCTCTATGGCAGGAAGAGATGTCTGAAAAGAGCACATGCCTATTTCTGGAAAGTGGATGTACAGGAGGAGGCAGTTTTTAGAGGGGTGCGACCAGGATGTCCTGTCAGGGCAGTTCCCCGAGTCTCCAGGTTCCAGAGGAAGAGGGTTCCATGAGGAAGGACACAGCGAGGACGAGGCGGTGCCTTTGAGAGGCGCCAGGCCCTCCCAGTGGGCCTGTCGATGCCTGCGTGTCTGCCCCCTGGCCACATAACGGGGCCTTCCCCTCCGAGCCCAGAGGCTGGGGCTGCGCTGGTTACTCTCCACAGGAGGTCAGTGTTGAGTCAGCTTGCTCAGGCTTTTGTGCCCAGGTGTTGGGTCCAACACCAGCTAGATATTGCTATGGAGATTTGCTTTTAGATATGATTAATATTTAAATCAGACCTGGAGTAAGATCACTCTCCATAAAGTGAGTGGGGCCCATCCACTCTGCTGAAAGCCTTGAGAAGACTGAGGCCCCGAGAGAGAGAGGCATGCTGTCCCAGGTGGCCTTCGGCCTCGAGATGACATCAAATCCCGTTGGCATGTCCAGCCTGCCAGCCTTCCCATAGGCTCGAGCCTCATGAACCCCACGGCTGTGCGTCAGTTCCCTAAGTCTGCCTCTCTCTGCTCAGGAGACTTCAACATTTTCTGAAGATGTGGAATTAAATATGAGTTTGTTTTGGTGCAAAATATTTTGAATAGTTATTTTTTAATAGGCATTTCCATGAACTTTTGAAGTCACCTGTAGCTGTCCCTGTGTATGCAACATATACGCAGACCCACAGGGGCCTCCCCTGAGTGTATCCATGCAGAAGTGCATGCACAGGTGGCTCTGTGTGTTCATACAGAGATGCATTTAGGGTTTGCACATACGTGACTACACGTGAACATGCATGATGAACACACGTCCCCGGTTGGTGCTGTCTCGGGAAGGCCCTGGGTAGCCCACTCGGACCTTTCACCAGGCCCAGGGGTTAAGCCACAGTCTCTGAAGTTGGCGCCCCCTGGGGACTGGCTTCTGACCCAGGAGTTTGGGGCCGCAGGATCTAGGTCGAGGTATTAACTCATATGCGTCCAGTTTTCTGACCCGGGCTGGGAACCATCCCGGCACCCACCTCCGGGGCGGTGGTAGATCTGCCAGGCACCCGGGGTGCCCACCACGCAGTGGTGGCCCCTGCGCAGCCCTCCTGTACTGCCCGCCCGGCCCTCACGGCCCTCGCCCGCTCACCGGCTGCTGGAGGCGGGGCTGCGGCGGCGGCGCCAGCGGCTATACGGCGGTGCACACCGTGCTGACCGTGAACTCCGCCTCGCTGGCCATGATGTCCGTGGGCGGGATGTTGCGGTCGTACATCGGGTTCTCAAACGTGGCTCGCACGTTCGTGTTCTCGTGGCCGGCATAGCCATTGAAGGGAACTTTGGGTCTTCTCCTGGGAATGAGAGGGAGCGGGCGGCGGGGTAAAGGGAGGCAGAGACTGGGCTGCAGGGAGCGGGGAGGCAGCCGGAGGCTCTTCCTTTGCAGGGCTCCAGCTCTGCGGAGCCCTGGGGCTCTGGGTGGGTGTGGTGGGGACAGGCCTGGGCTGGTCACGTGGGCGGTACCTGTGCTTGTAGAGATAGAGCACGAAGCCCGCGATGATGAGGGCGATGAAAGGCACCAGGATGGCGGCGCCCACGGGGAGTCGGGGCGGCCGATGGCCTCGGGGTCCGACTCCAGCAGCCTGAGGTCTGTGAGGTCCCAAAGCACAAAACTCGAGTCACAGAGGCATAGCAGGAAGCTGTGGTCCTCGTCGGCCACCTACCCACCGCACGCTGCTGGCAGGCGCGGCTGTGGCCTGGACCTACCCCGCCTCAGTGGGCAGAGGCCGCTGGGTTGTGGGGGTGCACAGGGGTGAGGGAGGAGGCTGCTGGGGCTGCAGCAGGAGGGCGAGGCTGAAGCCTCTGCTCCTCTCCCTTCCTCAGCCCCAACTCCCAGCCAGCCTGGCCCAGGAACAGCCGACTGCAGCTCAGGCCCAGTCTGCCCCGGGGGACAGGGAGGTGGCTGCAGTGCCCAAGGGAGAGCCCCCATGGCCTGAGGCCCTGCCACTGCAAGGGGCTGTGGGGCCTGGAGGTGTCTCCAGGGGCCCGAGGCTGCTGTGTGCAAGGGTGGTGGCTTTGTTCTTGCAGCTCAAGAGGCAGCACTGAGGCTGGGGAGCAGGAAGGACAGGGGCAGATTTCCGCTTTATACAGAGACGCTGACCCTGGGGATGGGAGGCGTCAGAGGCTGGGCACAGGGCTGGCTCTGTGGCACCCCGGCGGCCGACTGCCTCCTGTCTACCCCCACACTGCTTCTGGGAAACCAGGGCATCTCCCCGCACTGCAGGGTGTGAGGGGGGACACCCGCGCCTGCGTCAGGTCAGCCTTCACGGCCTGCGGGCGTGGAGTGCCGGGTAAGGATGGCAGGAGTATGAAGGGCGGGCTCCTGCATGCGGTTTTCTCGTCTGTGGAATGGGGACAATGCCCACCTTCCAGGACCGTGCTAACGAGAAAGCGACATCACACGTAAAGGCAGCCAAGCCTGAGTCCCCAACTGGGACACCTAAGGGGCCCTGCTCGAGACAGAGGTCAGGCCGCAGGGCTGGCCACGCGGTGCTGCCAGGGCTGTATCTGAGACCGAGGCCCCTTAACTTGTGCACTTCCAACTCAGGGACCGAGCGTGAAACTGGCCAAGTCGAGTATTAGGTGTTTGGATCTTCCATAGCGTGTTCAGAATCTCAGCGGTGTCCCTGGTCCGGGATCTTAGCGCTCCTGTCTCCAGTCCGGAATGTCACAGCCCCGCCCAGCATGCAGGCCACCTCCCTCCCACAGCTCACACTCCCAGGACCGGTTAGTTACCAAGTCTCTGAAATCCGAACTGTCCGAAGCCTTGGCCCTTGACAGAGCCTTGGTAGACGAAGGTTCCTCCAGAGGACTCCGAGGAGACCTGCAGGGGTGGGGTGCAGAGAGCAGGCTGGGAGGTGGGCTGGACGGACCACAGCTCTGGCCGGCCACACCCACAGGTAGGAGCTGCCAGACAGGCCTGCGGCACCCACCAGCCTGTGCTCCGACACACACACGCTCCACGACCTGTCCTCACCCAGGCCAGGGGAACACAACTGGCGTGCTGGGGGAGGGGCAGGGCCCAGCCACCGGTGGAGGGAGGGAGGGGATTTTCTTTTCTCTTTCCTTCTTTCTTTTTTTAAATTTATTTTTATTCTTCTTCTTATTTGTTTTTTTTGGAGAGATTTTCACTGTAGGGCGCGTGCGCTCGCCAGACAGACAGAGAGAGACATAGAGACAGAAAGCGAGAAATCATCCCCCAGGGGGGATGGTCACGCCGCAATCCCTTCTCCTCCATTCTCCTCTCGGGATCTTGGGCACGCACGCACACGCGCCCGGCGTGAGTTTTAAGCCACCGGGTCCGGGACACGAACCGCGGTCGACTACGTGGGAGTCCAGCGACATAGCCATTACGCCAACTGCTGGTTCCCTCTTCTTCTTATTTTTTAGTTTTGCTACAGGGCACGTGTGCTCAGTGTAGAGAGACAGGGAGAGGGAGGGAAAGTGAGAAATCCCTCCCCCGTCGGGGGGTGGCCATGCCACAGTCTCCTCTCCCCCCTTCTCCTCTCAGAATCTGGGCATGCACATGCACCCGGGTATTTGTCAGGCCACCAGGTCCGGGACTTGAACTGTGCCGTTGGCCCCATGGGACCAAGGTGCCTTAACCTTCATGCCGTGGTGGCCTAGGGGTTTTATTCTCCACCGACCCAAGCACTCCCTGCCTGTTTCTCACTTGTGCGCTGGGTAACAGTGCACAGGGCGTCACAGGCGTGCGGGGATGAAGCGAGTTCACAGGACGGAACGCTGCGCACACTTCACGGGCTTGAGGCGCAGGTGAGCAAGGTTACCATGACGAGGCAAACAGGCCCGTGGCTACAAGGGCTTCAGATTCGATGAGGGTTCACCACAGAGCCGGTACTTTCGGGGCGCCCTCTGCCACCACGCCCCAGAGTGCTCTTGTAACAGACACTCCTGTGCAGCCTCTGCCTCTCCGGCTGAGGGTGTGCTTCGATGTTGCGTGTGTGAGCTCCCCTGTGCTCCGTCCAGGGCCCGCCTGCCTGCATGCTGTGGGCTGGCCTCCCACGGACGCCCCCTTGGCTGGCGAGGGCTTAGCTGCCCCTGGCCGGCTAGACCTCTCTCGTCTCTGGCCCGCCTCCTGGCACCATCGCCCGGTTCTGACCCTCGTTCTCTCCCGTCCTGCACAGCTGACGGCTGCTGGAGTAGCTACTACCGAAGCTGGAACCTTGACAGCCCAGAGGATCCGTAAGATCCAGCCAGACTGGCCAGGCCTGAGAAGCCTGTGTTCCCCTACATGTTCACAAAGCCCTGCAGCCACAGTCCTCCCAGCTCGGCCTGTCCTTGGGGATGCACTGCGACTCCCCACTGCTGCGCAGGCCAGCCTGACCTCACTCCCTCCTGCCCTTCCTCCTCCAACCAACAAGGCGAGACTGGGAGCCGAGGGTGTGGCAGGACCCCGTGCTCGACCCACTCTCTGTGTGATAGGAAGGGCTGGGCAGAGGGGCTTCCCTGGGGACCCTGCTTCAGCCCGAGAATGCCCTGGGGTGCTAATCGTCTTCCCCACGGGTCACAGAAGGGCGCCTTCCCTCCCGTCCTGGTCTCTCGAGCTGTGCTGGTTTCCCACCGTCTGCATCCTTGGCTATGAGTAGACTTTCCAGATGTCCCAGGCAGGGCTCAGCGCCTTCTCCTGGCTCCCAGCGCGGCACGCTGCCTTCCACTCGCCCAGTTTGCTCGTCAGCTGTCTCCAGGCCCTCGCGTCCTACTCGAACAGCAGAACTGACCCCTCCTCCCTCAGTGTGGTGGCCCTGTGGACAATGAGCCTCCCGGCCCTCTATAAATATCGGCCACCTTGTTCCGAGTCCTGGCCCCACAGAAAACCTCCTTCCAAGTTCCCTGCTGATCCTAGGAGTTCCCACGTCTTTCTGTCCTCCTCTTCCTGCCAGACATCTGGGAACCGAGGGCTGGGCAGGGTACGGGGACGTCAGTTGGCCAGACTTACATGTCCGTCTAACGCCCAGTGATCATCTCTGAACTTATTCACAAAGGTCTCCAGGGGCCCCGTAATCTGGTAAACCTGGAGGAGGAGGTGGAAATCTTCTTTCTTGTAAATTCCTGGAACAGAAAGTGCAGGGCATGCTTGAAAGATCTCGGGAAGTTTCGAAGTCCAAATTTACGGGGTCACACGTGGCTGCTGACAGAGCGTCCCTGCACCTGTCTGAAGGTGGAAAAGGTGTTGAGTGTGTCTGTCTGGGCTGAGCGTGCATCTGTGTGAGACTGTGTGTGCACACGCTAACAGCCGGACTACTGGGCTCGTGATGCGATCCTGTCTGCACACATGTGTATGAGAACATGCTTTTCTGTAATTTAGACTGCCCACCGACACATGGGCACGTGGGCCTATGACCCCGTGCCAGGGCAAACGAGAGAACGGGGTGTGCACGTGTACGCGACAGTGAGTGGCTGCGATCGTGGGGTTGCGTATTCCCGGGCTCACTTGCTTACACATGTATTCATTTACCCGTCTAGTCAGTAAACACTTGTTTTCTAAGATATTCACTTTTCCTAATTATAGAAAGATAGAAAATTGGGGAAATTTTGGGAAATGCAGATCCATGAAGAAAACAAAATCTCTCCTGATCTCACTGCTGAGAAGCAGCCGTGGTTAATATTTTGGTGTAAATACTTCCAGTTTTCATCCTTAAAAACATAAGTTTTTCCTTAAAAAACGAGTCATTTTTGGGAACCAGCAGTTAGCGTAATGGCTATGTCGCTGGACTCCCACGTAGTCAACCGCGGTTCGCGTCCCGAACCCGGTGGCTTAAAACTCACGCCGGGCGCGTGTGCGTGCCCAAGATCCCGAGAGGAGAATGGAGGAGAAGGGACTGCGGCGTGACCATCCCCCCTGGGGGGGTGATTTCTCGCTTTCTGTCTCTATGTCTCTGTGTGTCTGGCGAGCGCACACGCCCTATGGTGAAAATCTCTTCAAAAAAAAA
>NW_006160087.1:1518612-1522129 GCF_000334495.1 Tupaia belangeri chinensis | reverse complement strand
CCTATGGTGAAAATCCCTTCAAAAAAAAAATCATTTTTAATGCATTTAAATAATGGTATGTTTTTCCCCAAAATTAGCATAATATTTTATCTAGCATATATACTATAATAAAAATTCTCACTTATTTTGGAGAAACTTGTTTATACCCAGTTTCTTTAAATTAAATTAAAAAAAATATTTTTGCCAGAGGCCATGGGACTTATTTTATTTCTTTCTTCCATGAGAGAGAGAGAGAGACAAAGAGAGGGCGAGGGAGAAAGTGCCCAAGAGCGGAGTGTGGTCACATGGAAATCCCTTCTCCATCTCTCTATTCTGTTGAGATTTTGGGCACGCATGTGGGCCCAGCTGCTGGGGCCAGAATTTCAACTGCGTGGCCAGCCATGTGGTATCTGGTCCCTTAACTACAGGCTAGGGGGCTGGGCCTCCAGTTTTTTAAAACAATAGTTTATTTTTCCATGAGTGAGTGACAGAGAGAGAGAAAGAGAGAGAGAGAGAGAGAGAGAGAGAGAGAGAGAGAGAGAGAACCGTGACAGGGCCCTGATGCTGTGACCCACCCCAGCCCCAGCGAGCCTTGGCTCACAGGCACCTGCAGGGCAGTTCCGTGGACACCAGCCCCGGGTCCTCCCCTGTGGGCTGGCTCGTGGTGTGGGCTTTATGCTGCTCCACTTCCAGCACCCATTTCTAGTCAGTACATAATACAAATAGCCAGAGGTGAACGTCTCTCATTTGTTAATGTCTGACTCTCTCCGTATCAATTTCTTAGGATAAAAATGGCCAGAAATGTAATTAATGAGCCCAATCATTGTCAAGGATCTTGATACAAATTGTCAAATTATTTTCTAAAACTGTACTATTTTATTCTTTGGCTGTCACTGCAAAATCTAATCAGCACTAAGGTTCATCACTTCAAAAAACTCTGAGACGCCGATGCTAGACCGGAGTCTGGCGTTCGTGTGTCAAGGTCTCTCTACACACGCTGTGCACATGTGTGTGCTCGTGATCACAGCTGGCTGGGTGGAGGTGGACTGGTCCGTGTCTCTCTCCAGGAAGATGTAAATAAGCCTAAAACACAGGTAATCAAGCCAAGAAGTATCTATATATTTTTGGAATTGTTGTTACAAAGTTCTCTTGTATATTGGCTGAAGAGTATTGAAGAGTTGATTTTAAATATTCTCACCACAAGAAATGATAACTCGGTGAGGCGGCAGGTGTTCATTAGCTTAATCATCCTACAATGTACATGTACATCATGTCGCATTGGACCCCACAAACGTATGTAATTATTGAAAATTAGAAATAAAGTATATGATAAAATAAGAAAGTCAGAGAGAGGGAGAGAGAGAGGAACTAGAAGGAAGACAGGGAAAAAGAAAGAAGAGGAAAAAAGGAGAGGAGAATACTTTGGCTTCCGGGAATTTTCTGCTCCTTATTTTGGTTCAGTTTCAGAAATATCAGTCTTTTTTGTTTGTTCACAAGAGTTCTTTCTTCCTTCTTTCTTTCTTTCTCTCTCTCTCTTTCTTTTTTTTAAAGAGGTTTTTGCTATAGGGTGCATGCGCTTGCCAGAAAGAGAGAGAGAGACAGAGAGACAGAAAGCAAGAAATCACCCCCTGGGGGGATGGCCATGCCACAATTCCTTCTTTTCCATTTTCCTTGCGGGATCTTGGGCATGCACGCACACACATATGCCCTGAGTGAGGACTCAAACCGTGGTCGACTACGTGGGAGTCCAGCGACATAGCCATTACGCCAACTGCTGGTCCCAAGAGTTATTTCTTTAAGAGTGATTTCTGCTATAGAGTGTGTGCACTCACTGGAGAGACAGAGAGACAGAAAGCAAGAAATCACCCCCTGGGGGGATGGCCATGCCACAATTCCTTCTTTTCCATTTTCCTTGCGGGATCTTGGGCATGCACGCACACACATATGCCCTGAGTGAGGACTCAAACCGTGGTCGACTACGTGGGAGTCCAGCGATGTAACCATTATACCATCTGCTGGTCCCGTTCAACAGAGTTTTTAAGGTTTGTCATCTAGCCATTTCCCTTTAGTGTGTTGTGCTTTTGTCTTGCAAACGAATGAGAATAGACACTTCTTCCCCCACAACCAGAATAGTCCAGGCCTCTCAGGACAGCTCAGTGCAGTGACAGACTCACCCTTACAGAGGCCTTGTGCCCATGCCCCTCACTACCTGCTCTGGCTCGCGGAGGCGGCCTGCTCCTTACCAGCCAGGTGCACCTCCACGCCGCTGTGGTCGATCATGGTGGCGTTGACCTTGCTGTTGGCCACCTGGAAGTCAGTCACTCTGAGCATGGCTGGCTGCTTCTTCCCCTGGTACTCATAGGCCCCTTTCCACAGCGAATTCTTGGCAAAAACATCCCCAGGAACTAGAGGAGTTGAGAAACAGACCCTGTAAGAGGGACTTGGTGTATGCTGATCGAACTGGGGCTCCCCGATGACTGATCCCAGTTCACTCAATGTGACTGTCCGCTCCTCTCCTGGTCCAACATGTGAGGAGGGTGGTAAGTGTGCTCTGGCTGTCTGGTAATACTCTTGTGGCTCAGAGTGGAGGGGTGAAGGGAATGAAATCGGGATGCTGGGGAGTGGTATCTGGGGAGAGCACGCCCACGCTGTCAAAGATTATCCATGACAGCCAAGACAGGGAATGACTCAAGCCATCAATGGGTACTTTCTCCAATGGATAAAGAAAAGATGGCATTGCATACACAATGGGATACCATAGGTTGGTTGGTTGGTTGGTTTTAGAGGTTTTTGCCTTAGGGCATATGTGCTCACTTGAGATAGACAGAGACAGGGAGAGGGGAAGTAAGAAATCACCCGTCAGGAATGGCTATGCTGCAATCCCTTCTCTTACACTCTCCTCCTGGGTTCTTGGGCACCCACGCACATGCGTCTGGCATGATTTTCAAGCCACTGGGTCTGGGACTCGAACCATAGTCAGCCATGTGGGAGTCTAGTGATGTGACCTCTACAACATCTGCTGGCCCTAACCATAGAGATTTTAAAAAGAAGGAGACTCTTGCTTGTGGCAATATGGATGAATCTGACTGAGGTCACTATGTGAAGCGGAATAAGCCAGGCTCTCGCACTGCATGATCTTTTACATATGAATCTAAAAAATGGTGAACTCAGAGAGAGAGAGCAGAATGGCGGGTACCAGAGGTGAGGCTGGGGTAGGGGGGCGAGGCAGGGGGTGGACAGATACTGGTCAAGGGGCACGAAGTTCCAGTGAGACAGGAAGCGTGAGTTTTGGTCATGCACCTGACTATCACACCTCCTGCTGGTCCCAAAGAGTAGGTTTTACATGTTCTCACTGCTGGAAAAGGACAAGTAGGCGGGCATGGGTGTGTTAACTACCTTGACTGAATCATGCCATAAGCGTGTGTGTCGCATACATACAGTAACATCACACTGTACCTCGTAAAGATACACATACATCATCTGTCAATTAAAAATAAAATATAAAAAAGGGAAGTGAGGGAACCAAAAGGGAGGAAAA
>NW_006160087.1:1510145-1518590 GCF_000334495.1 Tupaia belangeri chinensis | reverse complement strand
AAAGAGAAAAGGAAGGGCTTTAAAAGACGAACAGGAAGTAGAAGTAAATACCAGATACAGTGTGTGAAAGAAGAGTCTGGGGAAACATTTAGAAGAAAAACAGAGGCAAAGCATTAATAGGACAAAGAAATGCGGCGTCACCTGTTGAAGATACTTTCATACTTTCCTCAACTGCACTAGGGAGAAATGTCCGCACGTTGAGATATTCAGTTTGTAAGCTAAATAACGTGATTGAACGTAAAAGAGAAAAGGAAATTTAAAAAATGAAAAAAAAAAGATGAAGGGAGCAGACATGTCGGCATAGTGTGGTGGACAGACACACGGGCTACCAAGTCGGACAGCTCTGGATGTTGAGCTGAGCTGTCACTCGTTGTCATCTGATAATACGCAAGAGCCTCCAGTCCCAGCCGGCACAGGCCACGCCTGTGGTTCTGCAAAGGAGGGCCATCACCTACCTTAGCAGGGCTACTATAGGGGCTGAATGATCCGATGTTGCCAGTTGTACGTTACACAATACCCAGCCCCTGCAAGTACCCACTGAGTGCTCTACTAAAACGGTTATCCTTGCAATAATTCCCTAAGGCAAGTATTAAGATCCCTATTTTGCCAAAGAGCAAACTGAAGCATCAGAGACGGAGTTCATTTGTCCAAGGACACAGCTACTGTGTGACCAGGATGGCACTTGAACAGAGTTTTTAGCACTCAACCTAGTCTTGGTTTCTGTCTAATACATATCCTAATAAGGTAAATATAAGGTTTGAAAAACCATGTGATAGTCTGTAATAATTTTGCATTGGTTTGGCTGCAGGTGTAGTTTCCATGTCCACTTCTGGATGTGACAAGAAGACACAGTACCTGCCTTAAAACTGTAAGCATGTCTGGGAAACTCCCGGGCAGGACCTGAGTCTGTGTGTCTGTAGGAACACTGGCCGGTCCCGTGTCAGGAAGCCACAGAAACCAATGGCTCCAGACCTCAAAGCTCTGATCGTGTTTCTGGAAGGCCCTGGCTCTCTCTTCTTTGAGAGTTCTACTCCTCAGGCTCATTTCCCCCTGAAGTCTGCCTGGGGTTGGGGGGATTGGGGAAATCTTCCCTGGCCTATGGATGACTTTTGTGCCCTTCCTAGGCACTCAGCAACTTCTATCTGTGTTTCTGGCTAATGAAGTGAAGGCAGCGACATCGGTTTCCTGGGCCATACGTACCAGAGACGTGGGTGAGTGGTGGCTCCCGGGCAGTGTTGATGGGTCTTCCACTGGGCCGAACCTCTGCTGGGGAAAGAGAATGGGAGGAAACAGGGTCAGACCCTGGTTTACATCATATTGGGAAATCTTGGCCACCCTTCTGACATTAGGTCAGCGGGTTCTTTGAGATCTTGCTTTGGGCTTATCATCTTAGACCAGAAAGGTAGACTGCTTTGATGGTTTGGTGATTCTATGGATGAGTCTCAGAATAATGAAATACAGGTCAGCCATGGTGTGGTGGTTAATCCCACTTGGTTGACTGTGTAGTTCGAGTCCTAGATCCCACAATGTGAAAAGCACACTGGGCATGTGTGCTTGGGTGCCCAAAATCCCAAGAGGAGAATGATGGAGAGGGGATTGCAGTATGGCCACCCCCCATGGGGGGTGACTTCTCACGTTCTTCCTCTTTCTAGCACTCTCTGACAAGTGCATATGCCCTCTGGCAAAAAATAAAAATAAATAAAGTACAAAGAATTAGGAAGGAAAACAACTATATTAGTTAACAGTTATTGAAATATTAAGGCATTAGGACAGTTTTATATTGATTTTTTTTTAAAAATTCATTTATTTAACTTTATTTTATAAATTATGATTATTATTTAAGTTTGCATAGGGCACGTGTGCTCACCAGAGAGACACACACTGAGAGAGAAAGTGAGAACAGCAAGCCACCAGGTCTGGACTTGAACCATAGTTGGCCATCTGGAAGTCCAGTGCTTTAGCCACCATGCCACTTGCTGGCCCCTAGATCGATTCTTTACTACTGCATTAAATAATAGGATTTAGCAGTTAGTCTAGTTTTCTACCATGATCTTGATATAGTTAGGAGCATAAACAATATTTCACAATATTGGTTACGAGTTTCATATAAAAGTCTCTGCAATTTCTACTGGGGACAGATCCACAGGTATTGTTAACACTACTATTTGTATTGTTGTTTACATATGAAAGGAAAGGAAATGCTCAATTTCAGTAGGGGGTAAAGGAAAATGAAGATGTATATTTTTCTTAGTGCACAGATTCCTTGGATGTCTTTATTGGGACTTTGGGCTAAAAAGTCCTGTCTTTGACTCTGCATTCTTTTCAAATGCTTTGGAAGAAGGAAATCTTTCTAAGGATCAAAGTCGAACTCCTTGAGCCCTGATGAGGGCTTCAGTGGAGAGTGTCCCTCCCTTGTAGTGATAGTCTGAAGGCTGAGAAGCCCTCTGAGGCAAATGTACAGGCAAAAGCTTTGGGCCTGAGCCTTTGTCACTTACTGATTGTGTGAACTCAGCTAATTGCTTTAGCACGCCAAGTCTTGGTCTCCCCATCTGAAACACGGAAAAATACTAAATGGCTCTGTGCTCAGTAAATGAGGCTGTGAACATGAAAGTCATGGTGAGTAAATATGAATGTCTTTTCTTCTTTTGCAGAGAAACAACAGAAACTCTGTCTTGTCACCAAGTAATGACAGACTTCCCATGTTTCCTGGTGTGGGGTGCACAGAGCCTTCACAACTCCCTCCAACTCTGAAAGTCAGCTTATGCTTAAGTATACAGGAGGCTGGGGGGACATTTTCCACAATGACTCAATGATGGTATATTATTTTTTTTTAATTAAAAAAATTGACTATCGGGCATGTGTGCTCACTGGAGACAAGGAGAGAGAGAGAGAGAGAGAGAGAGAGAGAGAGAGAGAGAGAGAGAGAGAGAGAGAGAGAGAGAGAGAGAGAGAGAGAGAAAGAAAGAGAGGGAGAGAGGGAGGGAGGGAGGGAGGGAGGGAGGAAGAGAGAAGGTAAGTGAGGAAGCAATCTCCAGGGGAAATAACCACACCACGATCCCCTTTCCTCCATTCTCCTCTCAAGATTTTGGGCATGTTTGCTCATGTACCCAGTGTTTTTCACAATTTGTTAGGTCAGGGATTTAAACTGTACAGTTGGCCACGTGGGATCCAGTCACCTCAATCACCATGCTAACTTTGAAGTAGAGGTTATTGTCCCCATCTTGCAGAAGAACAACTTACTGAGAGGTAGAGAGACAAAGAGGCTTACTCAAGAATGTACATTAAGGGGTTGGTTGGGATTCACCTGCAGCTAAAACAGTTTATATTTTAAAACACAAGTACCTATAATACCATCAAAAAGAAAAAAATACTTAAGAATAAAGATAACCAAAGAAGTGTAAGCCTCGTACACTCAAAATGGTAAAAACAGCTACAGAAAGAAATTAAAGGTTTAGATAAATGGAAGACATCCCATGTTCATGGATTGGAAATCTTAATATTGTTCAGATGGCAATATTCCCCAAATTGATCTAAAGATTCAACACAATCCCTGTTAAAATTTCCCTATCTATTTCAGAGACATTGACAAGCCAATGTTAAAATTCATATAGAGATAAAGGGGACTTAGAATTGCCCAAACAATCTTTTTTTAAAAAAGAGTTATTTTATTTAACTTTATTTATTTGTTTGATTTTTAATTTGACCAGAGGAGGGAGAGAGAGAGAGAGCGAGAGAGAGAAAGCAAGCAAGCCACCAGGTCCAGGACTTGAACCACGGTCAGCCATGTGGGAGTCCAGCACCCTTAACCGCCACTCTTCTTGCTGGCCCCAGCCAAAATAATCTTTAAGAAGTAGAAGGAAGTTGGAACCAGCAGATGGTGTAATGGCTATGTCTCTGGATTTCCATGTAGTTGACTGTGGTTCAAGTCCTGGACCTGGTGGCTTAAACTCACGCTGGGCGCATGTGTGTGTGTGTGCCCAAGATCCAGAGAAGAGAATGGAGGAGAAGGGATTGTGGCATGGCCATCCACCCCGGGGTGGTGGTGGTGGTGGTGTTTTCTTGCTTTCTGTCTCTCTGTCTTTCTGGTGAGCATATGTACCCCATAGTAAAAACCTCCCCCCCCACCCCACCCCACTCCCTCCAAAAAAAGAAGTAGAATAGAGTTGGAGGACTGAAACTTTTCAATTTTAAAACTTACTGCAAAGTTACAGAAATTAGGTATATGTGGGAATGGCATAAGGATGATCATAGATTATTAGAATAGACTAGAGAATCCAGATAAAACCTTACATATTTATGGTCAAATGATTTTTTACAAAGAGTGCCAAGATAGGTCAAAGGGAAAGTAATAGTCTTTTCAACCAATGGTACTGGGACGACTAGATACCACATATAAAAGAATGAATTTGGGTTCCAATCTAACATCATAAAAATATTAAACCAAAATGGACAGCCATTGCAGTACATTGAGCTCCACAGAGACAGCGCTGGGCCAAGTGAGAGCCGGATGGGCACTGGGCGACTGTGCCTCACAGAGGAAAAATAACTAAACACGGGCAAAGGAGATCCTACGAGGCCAAGAGGCAAAATGTCATCATATGCTTTCTTTGTGCAAACTTGCCTGGAGGAGCACAAGAAGAAGCACCCACATGCTTCGGTCGGCTTCTCAGAGTTTTCTAAGAAGTGCTCAGAGAGGGGGAAGACCATGTCTGCTAAAGAGAAAGGAAAGCTTGAAGTAATGGCAAAGGCAGACAAGGCCCGCTATGAAAGAGAAATGAAAACCTATATCCCTTCTAAAGGGGAAACAAAAAAGTAGTTCAAGGATCCCAATGCACCCAAGAGGCCTCCTTCGGCCTTTTTCTTGTTCTGTTCTGAATATTGCCCCCAAATCAAAGGAGAACATCCTGGCCTATGCACTGGTGATGTTGCAAAGAAACTGGGAGAGATGTGGAATAACACTGCTGCAGATGATACACAGCCTTATGGAAAGAAGGCTGCTAAAATGAAGGAAAAATACAAAAAGGATATTGCTGCATACTGAGCTAAAGGAAAGACTGTTGCAGCTAAAAAGGGAGTTGTCAAGGCTGAAAGAGCAAGAAAAAGGAGGAGGAGGAAAACGAGGAAGATGAAGAAGATGAGGAAGAAGAGGAAGATGAAGAGGATGAAGATGAAGAAGAAGATGATGATAAGTTGGTTCTAGCACCGTTTTTTTCCTTGTCTATAAAGCATTTAACGCCCCCCTGTACACAACTCATTCCTTTTTTAAAAAAAATTGAAATGTAAGGCTGTGTAAGATTTGTTTTTAAACTGTACAGTGTCTTTTTTTTGTATAGTTAACATACTACTGAATGTATCTTTAATAGCCCTGTCCTGGTGGTATTTTTGATAGCCATTAACCTTGTGTGGTACAGTATGGGGGTTGTAAATTGGCATGGAAATTTAAAGCAGGTTCTTGTTGGTGCACAGCACAAATTAGTTATATATGGAGATGGTAGTTTTTTAATCTTCAGTTGTCTCCAATGCAGCCTATATGAAATAATTGTTATTCTATTAACTGAATATCACTCTGTAATTGCAACAAAAAAGTTGCAGCTGTTTCATAGACAATCTGAATGCTTCTAAGTAAATACAATTTTTTCCAGAGTTTTTTTGCTATAGAGCGCATGCACTTGCCAGAAAGACAAGAGAGAGACAGAGAGACAGAAAGCAAGAATTCACCCCCTGGGGGGGATGGCCATGCTGCAATCCCTTCTCCTCATTCTCCTCTCGGGATCTTGGGCATGCATTCACATGTGCCCAGTGTGAGTTTAAGCTGGTGGATCTGGGACTCAAACTGCAGTCGACTACATGGAAGTCCAGCAACATAGCCATTATGCCAACTGCTGGTCCCAACAATATTTTTATTAAAAAAAAAATGGATCAGAGGCATACATTAAAGAGCTAAAACTAAAAACTCGTAGAGGAGAACAGGTATTACTCTTTTACATCCTTGCTTTTGGCAAAGTTTCTTAGATATGATAGCAAAAGCATAAACAACCAAAAAAATAGACAAATTTGATTTCATAAAAGTTAAAAAAACTTTTGTGCTTCAAAGACAGAAAAAGTGAAAGTGAAAAGACAACCCACAAAACGGAAGAAAAATTGCAAATTAAGATCTTATAAGGCCTTGTATTCTATTGGGTTGTCCAGAAAGTCATGATACATTTTTACATAGAAAAATATGTCATGACTTTCCAACAACCTAACAGAGATATTAAAAACTCATACAACACAATAATAAAAAGATAAATCAAGGGCTGGTCACATGACCTAGTGGTTAAGAAAGCTAGATCCAACGTGATTGACCATAGTTAGAATTCTGATCAATCACACCAGGTACGTGTGCATGCTTGCCCCAAATCCTGGCACAATGAGGATTGGAGATGAGATTGTAGGTGTGACCATGTCTCATCGAGGTTGCTTTATCCCTTTCCTTCTCTCTCTCTCTCTCTCTGTCTGTCTCTCTGGCAAAATACATGTGTCTTCTGGGAAACTGAAAAAAAAAAAGAATTAAAAATGGACAGAAAACTTGAATTGATATTTCTTCAAAGAGGATATACAATGGCAAACAAATACATGAAAAAATGCTCAGGATCACTAGCAATTGAGGATACATAAATAAAAACCAAAACGACATAGCAAAACAAAAACCAGACAAATGAGATTACATCAAACGAATAAGCTTCTAAACAACAGAGAAAACAATCAACAGAGTAAGGAGACAACTTATGGAATGGAAGAAAACATTTGCAAACTATACACTCAATAAAGTTAATATCCAAGACATATAGGATATACAAATAACTCAAAAACAAGAAAACAAGCAACCCAATTAAAAAATGTACAAAAGGGGATGAGCGGGTGGTGTGGTGGTTAAGATGGTGGACTCCCACATGGCTGCCTGTGGCTCGAATCCTGGACCTGGCTGCTTGAAAATCATGATAGGCATGTGTGTGTGTGTGTGTGTGTATGTGTGTGTGTGTGTGTGTGTATGTGTGTGTGTGTGTGTGTGTGCCCAAAATCCAAGGAGGAGAATGGAGAAGGGGTTATGGTGTGGCCATCCTCCTTGGGGAGGTCATTTCTCACTCTCCCTCTCATTGGGAGATACTCCCTGTCTCTCTCTAGTGAGTACATGTTGCCCTATGGCAAAAACCTTAAAAAGAAAGAAAGAAAGAAATGGGCAAAGGACTAGAATAGACATGTATTGTACCAAATGCCAGCAAGTATATGAAAATGCTCAACATCTCTAATCATCAGAGAAATGCAAATTACAACCACAATGATATGTCATCTCATATTTGTTAGAAAGACTAATATCAGTAAAATGAAAGATATCAATCAAGTTTTGGCAAGAATGTGGAGAAAAGGGAACTTCTATACACCACTTGTAGAAATGCAAATCAGCACAATTATTATGAAAAACCACATGGAGGGTCTTCAGAAAATTAAAAATAGAATTACCATATGATCCAGCAATCCCACTATGGGGTATATATCCAAAGGAAATGAAGTTAGTATGTTAAAAAGATATTTATACTCCCATGTTCATGGCAACTTTATTTACAAGATATAGAATCAATCTAAGTTTCCATCAACAGGTTAAAGATAAATAAAAAATAATTTAAAGACTCTAGAAATATTCAGACAAGAAGTCGTTTTAAAGCTGAGGTGTGTCCTGGACCATCCAGGAAAGTGATGTTCTAAACTCCATCTTTTAGATTCTTGAAATATTCAGACAAGCACAGTGGAGGAGAGATTTTGTCACAGAATGACTAGAAACCACTGCAGAGGCACAAGAAACATGAGAAACCAAGAAAATATCTCTCCCCTAAGGGAAAAGAACAATTCCTCATCATCCACAGACAGTACAATTGAACTGTTAGAAATGTATGATAGAGAATTCAGAGTATTCCTAGTGACAAAACTAAATGAGATGCAAGAGCTGAGAGATAATCATGAACTCCAGAAGATGCAGGAGAAATGAGTTCCAGGAGGTGTTGAAGTTCTTCCATGACTTGAAAGAGGAAATACAGACCATAAAAAAATAAATAAAATGGAACTATTATCAATGAAGGCTACCACTCAGGGAATCAAAACCTCCCTTGAAGGTATTAAAAGCTGATTAGTCCATGCAGAAAATTGAATCTCGGATATTGAAGGCAAAACCTCTCATCTAGAAAAAACAACCAAAAAAAAATGGAGAAAATAACCCCGCAAAATGAGAATACTATATAAGAAATACTAGATAGCATTAAGCACCCAAACATCTGGATAACTGGTACCCCAGAAGGTGAGGAAACTAATAAGGGCATCGATAATCTATTCCATGAAATCTTGGAAGAAAACTTTCCAAATCTAGGGAGGCATTAAAATATTCAGACTCAAGAAATACGAAGGACCCCTAAT
>NW_006160087.1:1494474-1510092 GCF_000334495.1 Tupaia belangeri chinensis | reverse complement strand
CAAATCTACAGACAAAGACAAGATACTAAAATTGGCAAGAGAGAAACGTCAGGTTACGTATAAAGGTTATCCAATCAGGCTAGCCTCAGACCTCTCATCAGAAACAATGCGAGCAAGGAAAGAATGGGAAAATATATTCAAAGTGTTAAGTGAAAAACAATTTCAACCACGAATACTATACCCAGCAAGATTATCTTTCATATGGAAAGAAAGGATAAAAACATTCTCAGATAAACAAGACCTGAAAGAATTTGCCAATAGCATATCCACTCTTCAAGAAGTTCTGAAAGGAGTGCTCTACCAGGAAAATTAAAGACACATACAGAAATAAGAGAACAAAAGGCAACCAAAAAATGACCAATGTAATGCTATGGACAAGAAATATCAATAATAATGTTGAATGTTAACTTCCAGGATTCAAATGGAAAGACTGAGCCACAGAAACACTGCGTATTCAATAGAAGAAAGAGAAGAAAGTTTGAACACAAGAACGAACTGGTGAAAGAGAATTTTATGACTTTTGAGTGAAACATTACTAATTTTTTTTTAAACTATGCTTTGTTTTCCCTATTTAAGTATTTTATTTTCTTTTGAGTTGTTGATAGGTTCAGCAATTTGTTAAATATTTTTCTTGTTTGTTTCTTTTCTTTCTTTCTGACCCCTCTGGAATTCGAAAATATTTGGGAGTATTCTTACTCTGTGCCAAAGGGTTATCTGCATAAGTTCAGTAATGCTTGTTCCATTGAATCCAAAATTGGAAATACTCATTATTGGACAGGGCTTTGACTGAAAGGTCATATCTGAAGATTAATCAGAAAACTATGGAACTAAGGTGAATCTCAAGTAAGCCAACAGAAACTCTTAGAAAAATGGCCTGGTGCCATAAATAGTTCTGCCTGGCAGAGAGGATTAGAGGAGATATATGAAAGCATTTGTAACATAAAATAACCTGGACTTTTCTAGCCAGCATTGTAATCAGTAGAGATTGCAAGGGAGCAACCACACCAGAAAATTATCTTGAGAAAGACTTTGAAGGAAGAAAAAGAGACTGATCTTTGCTAGCAGGTGGTCTATCACAGAGTTCTCGGTAGGCAGGGCTGAATTGAGAAGGTTGATGTGTGACTAGTGTGGTGGGCTTTTGCTTTTCAACAATTTGAGTAGTTGACATGTAAATATTTTCTCAAAAATATTTAAAGCCATACTGTCTCTGTTGTTATAGTCACAAACAAAATTATACAAAATTGTAAGAAATATTTTGAAAATTATCTTTAAAATTCAGTATTTTAAAATTTTGAAAGTTGTTTATTAACTGTCAAGAACTATGGAGTATGAGCTAAATTTTTTTGATATGTAAAGTAAATGTTTGTGGAAAAATTTAAAAATAAATAAATTTAAAAAAATTAAAAAGAAAATGTAATTTTACATAACATATATGTGTGCACACATATATTAGACTGTCAGGAGAGTCATGATGTATTTTTTGGTTTTTCTATGCAAGAATACATCATGACTTTTCCAACAACCTGATACACACACACACACACATATGTCTTATACATAAATGTGTTTTTTTAATATATATTTTATAAATAGAGAATGAAGAAATGGGGGACAGAGGTCTGGGGCAACTTGGAGGGATCTCTGTGTGGGTGCTGTTTATCAAGATTAAAATATGCATAATGTGTTACTCCGGTTTGGTGGAAGAGTTTTTCTTTGTCTGATGATTAAATTTAGACCCGTGTAAAAGATGTTTAAGCTCAGGTAAAAGGTAGCAAAATAAAATTTGGGATGGGTTCAATATGTGCCTCTTTGGACTGCTCTAGACTCAAAGCCTCAAAGGGATAGCAGCAGGGTCCTGCCCCTGGGAATCATATTCTTCTGTTCCTTTGCCCCATTCTGGCCCCAGCTCAGCCGTCACTGCTGGCCTCCCACCCTGGAGGGGTTTGCCAATGGGCACACTCACCCAGGCAGATGGGTGGCTTGCCCGTCCAGCTGCCATCTGCTTTGCAGGTGCGGTGCTCGGAGCCACCCTTGAGGGAGAAGCCCTCCTGGCAGGAGTAGATGAGCGTGTAGCCCATGGAGGGCAAGTCCAGGGCCCCGACGTTGGCATGGGTGGGCGTCTCTGGCTGCTTGCAGTGGTGGGCTGGATGAGAGGAAAGGCTTTGTTGGATCTGAGGAGACTGGCGTCTTCAGGGCGCCTTTAAACCATTCTCCCTTCGAGGCCCGTTCGTGCCCAGCATCCTCCTCCCTAACCGCCTGGCCCAGCCCCGAGCTCCACGGCTACAGAAGTGGCCAAGATGGAGATCATGTGACTCCTGGCTCGGTCAGCCTTGGGGAACCTAGGCCTGCAGCACTTCTGCCCAGGGAAGAAGGCGTAATTATGGTTCAAAATCTGATATCTCCATCTGAGGCCTGGCCTTGTTAGTTTTTGCTGCCACTGGGAAGTTTTTCTAAGACAGGGCTTATCTTCAAGTATCAGAAAGGTTTTTTATGTAGACATGTCTTCTGTGAGGCCAAAGGACAGGGGTGAGGTCCCTGACAGCACTCAGGCATGCTCCAGCTGCCTGCTGGGAGACAGCGTGGTGCCCAAAGGAGTTCCCTGGGGCTGCAGGTGAAGCCAGCACTCACGGACACAGTCAGGTGGGGTTCCGCTCCAGGTCAGGTTGGGCAGGCAGGTCCTGGTGGTGGAGCCCTGAAGCAGGTAACCCTTCTGACAACGGAAGAGCACGGTGCTTCCCACCTGTGGCAAGAACAGAAGGTCCCGTCATCCCCTCCCACCAGCCATGCTTCCTGCACCTGTTCCTTGACTGCCTGCTTTCCTAGGACCCAGTTCCCATCTACACTCTGCCTGTGTCTACGATGCCGTCTCCTGCTTCTCTGTCCGTTTAGGTCCTGTTTACCCTTTGGGAAAGCTGATGTCCTGACTCTTCCACTGGCCTCACCCAGCCCCTGGAGCCAGATGGATGCTCTTTGGACATCTACAGTGCTGTGTAGCCAGAGCACCTGATTCAGAATCAGACCATGGGCCTGAGTTCTGGCTTCCTCATGTACCCACTGAGTAACAGGCCACGTGGAACTCTCTGAACCTTAGTGTTTAAGTGGGGATGACCATCCCTGCCACAACTACACTGGAACGCATGGCACTCGGCTGTGATGGTGGGCTTGATGGAATTGTGCAAAATGTGAAGAATAGTGCAAAAGAAAATTGTTCCTTGAGCGTGTGACCGTTTCTTCTATGAAACTACACATTCCTTAGGGATGGAAGACTTGTCTTCTCTATGGATGTGGCCCCATAGAATCAGCACTGGGCTTTGTAAATCCTGCTGACCAGAACTGCTACCCTCCCGCTGTCTGTCCCTCAGCTCAGCTGTGTTCTCCATCTCTACCCTCTGATAGGCCCTCACCACCCTACTCAACACCCTGCAACCACCAACTCCATCTCTCCATTTCCAACTGACTTAGTGTACCGCAGCCAGATCAGTTTCCTGCATTGCAACTCCGACTGTGCCACTTCCCAGCCCAGCGCTCCCGCGCCCCTCTTACCTCCTGGAGCAAATTCAAGGGCAATGAGAAATACTTAGCTTCTATTCTCTTTGTTCACGCCCAACCTGTTCCTCTCTTCAAATTCATCATTTGATTCAGCAAATGGTCCTTTTATCCACCCAAGTTGCATGCATTAAAAACCCCAAGTCATGTTGGTTGCTTTGACTCCTTCCATCCAACCACTCACAAGTCCTGGTTTTACCCACAAACTGTATCCCGAGCTCCACTCCACAGTCACGTTTCACCTGGCGAAGGGCGTCTATTCATACGCCCCTGCTATTCACTCTCTACTGAGCAGCCTGAGTAACTTTTCAAACGATGAATCTGATTGAGTCACCTACAAATGACTGTTAGAATCAAATCCCAAATACTTATGGCCTTGAGGTCCTGTATGATCTGGCCTATGACTTTTTCTTTGCAAAAATTATTACCGGTTGAGTATCCCTATTCTGAAATGTTTGAGAGTGGAAGTGTTTCGATTTTGGATTTTTTGAATTTCAGAATATTTGCATCTACATAATGAGATCTCTTGGGGAAAGAACCCAAGACTAAATACAGAATTTATTTATGTTTCATAGATACCTTGTCCATGTAGCCTGAAGGTAATTTTACACCATATTTCTGTACTGCAGCATTTTGACTATACCAATCACGTGAGGTCAGGTGTGGAATTTTTCACTTGTGGCATCGTGGTGGTGCTCTAAAAGTTTTAGATTTTGGAGCATTTCAGAGTTCAGATTTTCAGATTAGGGATGTTGAACCTAATCTAAAATTTTGATGTCTACAAAAGAATATACAGACCAAATACAAGTAAAAAGTGTACTTAATAGGGACCAGCAGTTAGCATAAAGGCTATGTTGCTGGACTCCCGTGTAGTCGACCACGGTTCGAGTCCCAGACCTGGTGGCTTAAACTCACGCCAGGTGCATTTGTGTGTATACCCAAAATCCCAAGAGGAGAATGGAGGAGAAGGAATTGTGGCGTGACCATCCCCCCTGGGGGGTGATTTCTCACTTTCTGTCTCTCTGTCTCTCTCTGTCTTTTTGGCGAGCGCATGTGCCCTATAGCAAAAATCTCTCTCTCTCAAAAAAAAGTGTACTTAATAATAAAACAGACGTCTTAAATAGGGCTACCATGGAACCCAATAGCTAGAACATTCTGGATACATTTGTAACCACCTGGGTCTGGGTGCCCCTTCCCTACTCTATTTCTCAGCTCTTCTCAGTGGTAATTTAATGTTTTAAATTTCTTTGTCCTGTTAAAAAACAATTCTGCGGGAACAGCAGTTGGTGTAATGACTATGTCGCTGGACTCCCATGTAGTCAACCGTGGTTCGTGTCCCGGACCCAGTGGCTTAAACTCATGCAGAGTGCATGTGCGTGCCCAAGATCCCAAGAGGAGAATGGAGGAGAAGGAATTGTGGCGTGACCATCCCCCCTGGGGGGTGATTTCTCGCTTTCTGTCTCTCTGCCTCTCTTTGTCTGTCTTGTGAGAGCACGCACCCTATAGCGAAAACCTCTCAAAAAAAAAAAAAAGTTCTGTAACATGTGTACAAATATGTCTCCAAACAATTTAATACATTTTTTTTTTACTGGCTTTAATCTTCGGAAAAATAGTGTCATACGACCTTGGTCATTCAATGGATGTTTCTGAGATTCATTCTCGTCACGTAGAGGTGCAGTTCAGTCATTCTCACTGCGTCTAATAATCTGCCCCGTGATGATACCACGTGTATTTTTCATCACTCGGTAACGTGTGCATGAGTGTCTCTGGGATGTGCCACCCGCAGTGGGACTTTTGGTCTGAGGGTGTGGGGATGTTTACCTTTACAAGCCAGTGTCAAGGTGTCTTCGAACTTAGCCTAGCTCTTGTTTTTTTTTTTTTCCTGAGAGATTTTTGCCATAGGGTGCGTGCGCTCGCCAGACAGACAGAGACATAGAGACAGAAAGCGAGAAATCACCCCCCAGAGGGGATGGTCATGATGCAATCCCTTCTCCTCCATTCTCCTCTTGGGATCTTGGGCACGCATGCACACGTGCCCGGCGTGAGTTTTAAGCCACCGGGTCCGGGACGTGAACTACGGTCGACTACGTGGGAGTCCAGCGACATAGCCATTACGCTAACTACTGGTTCCCGCCTAGCTCTTGTTAATGGTAAGAAAAACTGTATTTATGCCATAAAGATGTACAACGATTAAATGCAAATAAGAGATTATAAAAAAAATCTATTAAGGAAAAAGCAAGCAAGCAAGAGAGAACTTAGCCTCTCTCTGACTGCACCCCCATGTGCCTGCTGGCAGCTCTCCCCTCTGAACTCCCGCCTGCAATGTACTTCCCTGCCTCAGTGCCTTTGCACTGGCCACTCCTTCCGCCAGGCATGTCACCCAGCTCCAGACTGCGCGGGCCCTTTTCATCATGGAGACTTAGAAGGGCTCTTCCCTAACCACCCTTCCTAAAATGGCAATCCCTGTCCACACACTGTGTGGCGCTGAGAGCTCGCGGAGGTGACCTGGTTGGCTTGCCTGGTTACTGTCACCAGCCCGGCAGCTCGGCTAGAGCAGGCACCTAACCTGTCCTGTGCCCGCTGCATTCCTAGCACCGAGAACAGTTCCTGGCTGTAAACATTTGCCGAATGCGTACAGGCCTGGTCCTGTCTGACCGCATTACCTGGTAGCCCTGGGAACTGTTCTGTATCCCGAACTGCGGCACGCCAGGGTCTGCGCATGTGGTCAGAGTTGGGTCTGGATTGCCAAAACAGAAAACAGATCACGCCGTCACTGATGCGTGCACAGTGTCAGCTCACTGGGGGCAGACGTAGGGAAGAAAAGGGAGCCGCGTCCTGACCCCCCGCCTTCTGAGCCGGCCACCTGTCACACCCCTGGCTGCCTCCCGGGTCCCTGGAGCACACAGGCTCTGGCTACCCCGCATCCCCTCTGCGATGCGGAGAGGAGGAGGGCCTGTTCCTCTTTGCAGATGGGACCCACCGGAGTCAAGGAACAAAGTCCGCATCTCGGGCCGGCTGGGACCCTCTCCACTACAGACCTCTCACCTATGCAACTGGGCTGCGTGCCACTCCACGTCCCATCCGACTGGCAAAATCTCCGTGGAGAGCCCACCAGCACCAGAGGCGGATGGCAGGAGTAGGAGACAGACGACCTGTAGGAGAAGCCTCGGTCCTCTCTCCTCCCGCGGGGTGGGACGCCAGGATCTCCGCAGAACACCGCTGGCAAGACAAAGGGCGAAGGCAAGGCTGAGTCGCCTGCTTTTACATTTCGTTTTAAAGTTTTCTTTCTTTGCCTCTTTTGAGAGAGAAAGAGAGAGGGAGAGGGAGAGACAGCGCCCGACAGTCATGATGCCATGATCATGGGCAGGGGCACGCCTGGTGCTCAGGGAGGTCTCTGTGTGTGTGCTGGGAACCCGTCCCGGTGACTCCGCTTTGCAGAGTGCTGCCTTCCCACTGCCCCCGTCCGGCCTGCTAAGTCGCTTCCGCGAGCCTGCTCTGCCGCCCTGGCCCGGCCTTGTCCTCTGCATGGGTTCCCTCCCAGCTGCACTTGAACTTTGAGAACTGGGTGGCCCCAGGTGCGTGTTTCCACCTGCTCCGTGCTGCTGTGCGTGTTTCCGCTGCCTTTCCACAGAGGCTCACTAGTAATGGGGTGGCTTGCAGGATGCGTGTCACGATGGGGACAGAGAAGCTGCCATCACAGTACCGTGGTCCGTTCTCCACTGCCAGGCCCCTTTCCTCTACATGCTGATGTACGCAGACGGGCCTTGGCTGGCTTCTACGTTAACTCGGACATGGCTTCAAGACTCGTCCTCTCAGTGGTACCCTGCGGCCCTCATCCTCGTCTTTGGCATCATTATGGCTGGCGACACCATGTTGCAACAGGTACTCACACCGTAGTCACATTTAACATATCCTTTATATGCAGTATTTTCTAGTTACATATGTTTCTTCCACATATATTAGTTTCCTCTGAGAATCTCCTAGAAGTACTGTCTTCAGAGGTTTGAACAGTATTTGTGACTCAGAGTGCACTGCCACGTTCTCCCCAAGGGCTGTGCGTTCACGTGGTGAGAAGTGGTTCATGAGCACGCCCTCTGTCCTCGGTTAACATCAGAGAGTATCATGGAAGAGTGACAAGGGCCAAGCTCCCCTTGACTTCACTTCAAGCCTCACTTTGTGGTGTGTGTGTGTGTGTGTGTGTGTGTATGTATTGAGTTGTGAGGTTCAAAAGCATATGTAAAATTTTGTGGATACTGGACCTTAATTAAGCCTATGCCCTGGGACAGGGCAATCAGAACTTAGAAGTCAAGTTGGCCAGGACCAGCAGATGGTGTAATGGTTATGTTGCTGGATCCCCATTTAGTTGACCGTGGCTCAGGTCTTGGACCTGGCAGCTTAAAACTCACGCCGGGCGCGTGTGCATGTGTGCCCAAGTCCCAAGAGGAGAATGGAGGAGAAGGGATGGTGGCATGGCCATCCCTCCTGGGGGTGATTTCTCATTTTCTTTCCATCTCTCTGGCATGCACGCGTTCTATAGCAAAAAAAATTAAAAAAAAAAAAAAAGAAACTGAGTTGGCCACAAATTACTGTATCCAAAAAAAAGAAAACTCAGAAAACAAGAGGAAAATGTGGCCGACAAGGGAAGAGCAGCCCTGCCTTCCTTACAAGCAACGTGGTGCCCAGTAATGAGAGGTCATTTAAAACTCCCTAGGATGGCGACTACTTAAAAATATTGGCAAAAGCCACTGCGGCAGGGCCAGATGCTGGTGGTGAGGCAGTAACACAACTGGACCCACTTCAGAGGTCCCTGGCTGTGTCCCTTGGCCTCCCTGTACAAGCTGGGCTCACGCTCTGGGCTGGCTGGACTGTCGCGTGACGGTCCTGCTGGGGGTGGTTCGCTCCTTTTCTCTCATGGAAGAAGTGAATAAATAAACGTTTTTAAAAGTGTGATTTTTAATTTAAAACTTAAAAAAATTAATGACAGAGTGTGTGCATGTGCACATGAAAGCGAGAGAGGAAAGTGACAGAAATAGAGAGAGGGAGAGAGGGGAGGAGCATTCTCCACAGGGCTGGTCACGCCAGGCCTCCTTCCTCCAATCCTCTGCTCATGCATCTGGGCACTCACACGAGTGGCCACCATCTGAGGTTCAGCTTATCTTGAGCAGGGCATTACTGCTGTGTCACAGAACTGGGTCAACTTTAAAAACATTACCTACAAAGTTTAGAAATGTACACTGTTGAGGAGGGCATAGAGTAAGAGACATGACCATGGCTGGAGAGGACATCAGCTGGGACACTCTCTTGAGAAGACAGTTTGGCCACATGGGCTAAGGACGCAGAATTCTGCCTCTTGGCCCAGAATTCTGACTCCCAGCATCGCAGGAGGAAGAGCAGAGAAAGGCTATTTTCAGGACGTGCACATGCTGCAAGGCAAAACATCTCGAGGAAAAAAAAGAAAATGACGTGGGCCAGCCTGTGGTGGGTAAGCGGCTGGATCCCAACGGCAGACTCTGTGCTTTGAGTCCCGGATGCCATGGGTGTGAGATACATGCTGGGCACGTGTGCATGTGTGCCCAACATCCTGAAAAGAGGAAGAGATGGAGGAGAAGGGATGGCCAAGTAACCGTGCCCCGTGGGTGCTTTCTCACCCTGCCCTCCCCCCATGCACCCTCTGGCAAGTTGAAAACCACGTGTGCACCAGTAGGCATTGATAGTGAAAGTGTGAACGTGAAGGCTCTGGTGTGCTCGCAATGAACACGCGTCATCAGAAGTGCGGCCAGCATGGCCCAGTGCCAGTGCTAGGCGACGCTACACACAGTGCTGTGTATGCAAACGCGCAGGACCCGTAACCCATCGCTGAGCTGATTACGATCCAGTCAGGAGCTAACTGTGGTTCTCTCTGAGAAGTGGGAATCCAGATGAGTTTTCTTCATCCTGAAAAGAGGAAGAGATGGAGGAGAAGGGATGGCCAAGTAACCGTGCCCCGTGGGTGCTTTCTCACCCTGCCCTCCCCCCATGCACCCTCTGGCAAGTTGAAAACCACGTGTGCACCAGTAGGCATTGATAGTGAAAGTGTGAACGTGAAGGCTCTGGTGTGCTCGCAATGAACACGCGTCATCAGAAGTGCGGCCAGCATGGCCCAGTGCCAGTGCTAGGCGACGCTACACACAGTGCTGTGTATGCAAACGCGCAGGACCCGTAACCCATCGCTGAGCTGATTACGATCCAGTCAGGAGCTAACTGTGGTTCTCTCTGAGAAGTGGGAATCCAGATGAGTTTTCTTCTCCTTTGCATTTCCGGAGTAGTACAAGTGGTTTTTTGTTTTGTTTTGTTTTTCAGTGACCATAATCCATCATTAAAAAGCAATCCAGGTACTTCTCAAGAGGAAACGCAGGTTACTGGGTCCAGCCTCATGTGCTCCTGGGGCATGTGAAGACCCGAGCTTAACGCTGCTCTAGAAGCCGCTGGCCCGGTGTCCGCTGCTGGGCTGTGACCGAGGCTCTGCTCAGACTCCCAAACTGAAGCAAATTTCCACAGTCACCCAAACAATATGATGAGAACCAGGATATTTTCTGCAGAATTATTAGTAGATAATGCCATGTAGAAAGAAAAACGGGCCCCACCGTTTGACAAGGCATGGGCAAACAGAAACCATCCTGAACCGGCTGATGGGTGTGACAAGAGCACGTGACCTGCCTGCTCCGGATGCTCAGTGAGGAGCACATCCTGGAATGGACCTCAGGACACCACGGGGCCAGGTGGGTAGGTAGTGAAGTCTGTCACCAGAAACTTGGGGCCCAGCAATCTCCTCCACGCCGGGCATTTTCTGCAGACAGGCGAGTTTCCAGCATGGCTGCCCTCATGTCCTGGCTACCGTCCCACCCAGTTAATGCCTCAGGTCAAGAAACCCCACGCCTAACTCTGGCTTAATTTTCTTCTGCTGAGACGCCAGTGTTGGTGGCCGGCTCTGGTAAGATATTCTGCGTTCCGTCTTTGCTCTGCCTTTCCTCTCCAGTCAGGTCTTTGACCAGGTACTCCCTGGCTTGGGGCGGAGTCCGCCAACCCTTGGCCTGGTAGCAGGGAGGGCAGGGAGGTGTCACTGCAGAGGATGTGACCAAAGGCCTCGGGAGCGACTTACGGAAACACTGGGGCAGCTCTCCGGTCCAGGATCCGTTTCCCTCGCAGGTGAGCATCGCGGGCAGGGACAGCCGGTAGCCCTCCAGGCAGGCGTAAGTCACGCTCGAGCCCCACGTGAAGTCGGAGCCCACCACCTTCCCGTTGGGGATGAGCGGAGGCGGCCTGCACATGATAGCTGGGGAGACAGGGCAGTGAGCGCTGTTCTGCCGGGAGGCCAGCCCCAGGCGCCCCACTGATGCTACGGCTGGCCGCACCTGCTGGGAGAACCCGGAAGGACCCCCCTTACTGCGGGAGTGCCGACCTTGCTGCATCTCACAAGGGCCTCTCTCAGGAGGGACGGCCCAGCCCTCCATGTTCAAGGGCCGGGCTCGCCCTGGTGACTTCCCTCCTGGCTCCTGCTCAGGAACAGCCTCACCCTGTACACTTCCCAACACCCTGCCGCTTCCTAGACGTTCAAGGCCCACGTGTCCCTGCGGGTCTCCCTCGGCCCTCTGCGCACTCCACAGCCCTCGGACGCACCTTTGCAGACAGGCTTGGTGCCGTTCCACGTCCGGTCCTTGGTGCAGCTCAGCACAGACCCCTTGTGTGACTCCATCGTGTGGCCAGGGACACACTGGTACGTCACGGTTTTGTTGTACCTGAAGTCGTCACCCAACCGGAGGCCGTTGGCGGGAACCCCAGGGTCGCCGCAGTTTATGACTAGGACGAGAGATGCAGCCTAGCTGGCTCCCAGCCAGACCCCCTTTCTCCTCGGCATCCCGGACCACCCCGTCTCTCCCTGCACGCCTCCAAGAAGGGACACCCTGTCTCGTCACAGGCTCCCAGGTGCACTGACCATCCCGAGGTGTGTGCAGTCAAATCTCCTCGCCCACGCCGTCCTTACACACCCCGGCAGCTGGGCTATGAACGCCATGCTCTGAGAGGGCGTGCCCAGAGCAGGCTGCTCCTCACTGAGGCTGGGGCCCCCGGGGGAGAGGGTTTCCAGATGGAACAACCTATCGTGCCTTAATGGGCCACAGGAGACTGTTGGTCTGCCGAGAGGCGCATCTTACACCCTGTCCTGCCTACACAGCCTTCTCTGCAGGCTGATCACTCGAGAAGGGTCTCATGACCCACGTGACAGTCTGACCTCTGTTATGGAACCGGGATGGTTAGTGAGCTCTGGCTTCAGAGCAAGAACGAACTTGGCAAAGGGCTTTTCACGGGTGCTACCACGGACTGTGACTTGGAAGGAAGAATGCGCTTAGATTCCTTTATGCCTTCTCTTCCCTCCATCTGGTCCCATAGTGACTAACTTTCCAAGGAAAAGGGCCTGGGACTCCCCTGGAGAGGAGCCAGAGAGGGGGCAGTGAGGCAATGCCATGCTCAAACAGGCGAGGGTGGGGACAGATCCAAAGAAGAGGGGAAATAACCAAGAGGCTGGACGGCGGCCGCAGTGGAGTGGAGAGCGGGAATCAGACCGTCCCGGGGCTCTGCTCTCAGCGAGAACGGGAAAGCCCGAGAAGTGGCCAACATATACTCTCGTATATAAGATGTGGCTAGGAGTGGCTACTTGGGGAGTGGGGGTGAGACTCAAATGGCATGTGCCCCGGCACGGAGCCCCACGGCTGTCACCCAGTACATGTGCGGTAAACAGAGCCGTCCGTGGGACCCTCGCTCAAGGTCAAGGCTCACCAATCCAGCGGCCTTCCCAGTCCCCCACAGACAGCCTTCTTCTTCCGCCAGGGCCACCATGTGCCACGAAGCCCAGCGGCCTGTGCTCTCACCTGTGCACTCGGGGTCACTGCCTGTCCAGGTGCCGTTGACGGAGCAGTGCCGGCTGAGCAGGCCTGTGGCGTAGTGGCCTTCCCGGCACTCGTAGACGATGGAGCTGGAGAACACCAGGCCGTCACTGAACAAGACGCGGGCATTGCTCGGTGTCCCGGGGTTCCCGCAGGAGATCACTAGGAAGCCAAACGAGCACATTATTCCCCCGGGCAATGGCAGGTGCCCCTGGGGACGGAGCTCTGCCCACGGGAGACCCCATGCTGCTCCGGGACCCTGAGGGTGGAGACAGTCTCCTGCTGCTCTTATGCCTGGTCATCTCACCCCTAGGAGGGAAGGAAAGAGCTGTATAAAATTAAAAAACACTTCTAAAAACATTTATTTTGAAAGCAAAAAGATCATATTCATCTTAACCTACCTGGAATTTTAAGCAATTAATTTCTTACTATCATCAAATATCCAATCACTACTTAAAAATCTTCTTTCAGAGTGTTTTCTCTTTTTTTTTTTTTTTTTTTTTTTTTTTAGTTTTTGCCATAGGGCATGTGTGCTCACCAGAGACAGAGAAAGAGAGAGAGAAAGTGAGAAATCACCCCCTGGGGGGATGGCCACACCACAATCCCTTCTCCTCCATTCTCTTGGGATTTCATGCAGGCACACACATGCACCTGGTGTGTGTGTGTGCGTGTTCAATTACAATTGATTTGTTTGAATCGAGAACCAAATAAAGCTCACGCCTGACATTCAGTTAGCAGAGCTCTAAGACTCTTCGAATCCTGTAGTTCGTTTGTCCCGTGGAATTTCCTGCTTCCTGGATTTTGCCACCGGCACCAGGGCAATCTCATGTAATGTCCCCTGGGGTTCCTGTAACCAAGCTCCACCTTTGGTGACACACGTCATGGGTGGTGGGTATTTCCTCCTGCACTAGGTCAGGAGGCTCAGAACGTCTGTCTGTCTCTGCTCATGAGGCCGAGGCTGACTCAGTTTTACCTTGAGTGGCTTATAGCAGTAACTGGTGACCACTGAAGAGAATTATTATTTCATTAGGGGTTGGAAATGATGATGTTTTAATTCTAGCATTTTTTTCCTGCATTTGCTGGAGTTCTTTAGTGAAGAACATTCCCATCATCGAATATTTGTTTACCCTGAAATACAGTTCATGCAGGAAGGCTGGATAATACTTGTACTTTTTTTGTTTTTTAATCAGACAACAGAATAATTCTCTAGCAAGCTCCAAAGATGATCAAGTTTATTTAAGAATCACTTCAAACTCATGAATTTAAATTTATTTACGGCGTTGCCATCCATTGCTGGTATTATTCTTATTTATACTCTAATCTTCCCATCTTCGGGAGTGTGTTCAGGTTGGCTCCTGAGCTTGTTTGCCGTTGTCTCTGGCAGACTCCATGTTGGACAGACAAGATGGTCCATGTTCATCTGGGGTATAACCCGGCCCAGACCCGCAGTCAGCCACTTCCCCAAAGAGTGCCGGTTGTTTCTAATGGAGAACAGACTTAGAAACTACCACGAGGTGCTAATTCTATGCACTGCTCTGAGCTGGTCACTGAGTTTAGACAGAGCTGGGGGACCAGCAGATGGTGTAACGGTTATAGTGCTGGACTCACACATGGCCGACTGCAGTTTGAGTCTTCGACCCAGTGACTTAAAACTCACACCAGGCTTGTGTGTGTGTGTGTGTGTGTGTGTGTGTGTGTGTGTGTGCCCAAACTCCCAAGAGGTGAGTGGAGAAGGGACTACGGTGTGGCCGTCCCTCCTGGGGAAGAGTTTTCACTTTCTGTCTGCCTGTCTCTTTCTTTACCTAGTGCACTAGGAAAAATCTCGCTCTTGAAAAAAAAAAATAAAAAACTGGAAAAACAACTTTTTAAAATGGAAAATACTATGAGCTTATACTGATATTACTAACTCAAATGTAGGATTAAGGGATTTTCCTGAAGTTTTACTTTTATATCTTTTATGCTAAAAAATCTTAGCTCTTAATGATGATAAATAAATTTTATTTGCTTTATCCATACATTATGGCATACATATTTTATAGTTTCAAATACTAATGCCAATTTTATTACCCATAATATGACGGTTGAGAACCATCGAAGATTTCCTCGCAGTTCCCTATGTCCTTATGAGGCATACCACAGCTCATTCTATTCTTTTCAAGTCATTTGAGATAATTCCTTGGGTTATTGAATCACCATCTTGACACACAGTTAGGTTCATCTGTCCATGAGAGTTTTGGTTTTAGAGACTGCATGGTGCTTTGATTTAATTTGATTTTGTGAGGATGTGCAACATTTACATAGTCCCAACACGAAGATCTACCTATTTATTCATGTACAACACCACAGCTAGGCCGTGCTGCCCATGACTCACACACAACACCACAGCTAGGCCGTGCTGCCCATGACTCACACACAACACCACAGCTAGGCCGTGCTGCCCATGACTCATACACAACACCACAGCTGGGCCGGGCTGCCCATGACTCATACACACAACACCACAGCTGGGCCGTGCTGCTCATGACTCACACAACACCACAGCTGGGCCGGGCTGCCCATGACTCACACACAACACCACGGCTAGGCCGTGCAGCCCATGACTCACACACAACACCACAGCTGGGCCATGCTGCCCGCTCATTCGACAGCTCTTTGTGCAGCACAGGACACAACAACAAGCAAGCTGTCCCCTCAGCTAATCTGAAGAAACCTAGCCATGAGCAGGTGGACAAACCAAAGCATGACAATATGGGTCGCCCGAAAGCTTGTGGAAATGCGTATTATGAAAAACCATACATGGATTTCATGCTTTCTTTTGGCACCAAAATAAAGTCGTCCTTTCTTCTATTTCCCGTGAACTTTTTGAAGTCCCCTTCTGTTATACTTGGAGGGGAAAAATCACCAAGAATGGAGCAGCTCATAGGCGCTGGAGGTGAGAACTGGGAGAGCCTGCAGGGTCAGGCAGGAGCCGGCCAGGGAGGGCATTGGAGCCATGACAGGTGCGCACACACTCACACACACACCCATTTAGCAAGCATTCACTTCCCAGCTGGAACTCACCAGCCCCGTTCTGTTCCCTGGTGCCGGACTGTCCGAGTGGCATGGGACGGGCCTGGCTCACGGTGGCGATGAGAGGACCTGCTGTCTTCCTGCT
>NW_006160087.1:1474722-1494443 GCF_000334495.1 Tupaia belangeri chinensis | reverse complement strand
CCTCTCCTCTACACTGAGCTACCCTGCCACGCCGACCACATTCCACGGAAACTAAGTTTGCCAACAGTCCCAGGAAAGGCGGGACTTCGGGCTGTGGCTCCATTTGCCACTCCCTGCACAGCTGTCCCTGATTAGGTCCGCACGTGTCCCTCTGCTCTGCAGGGCTGGGATCCACAGTCCCAGTGCCCAGCCGCCCTCTCTAGCCCCGGCCTCTTCTCTCTTCAGCTCACTCCCGCTGGGATTCCCTCCCAGGTGGTTTTGGTCCTGTGGGGACCGGTGACTCACAGATTGCCCACCTCTTCTCTTCCTCTTACTCTACTCCGTCTTCCAGCTGCTGGGTTCTTGGAAAAGTCATGATGCACTTTTGCATAGAAAAACAGGAAAATATGACTTGCGTTTTCGGTGACCCCTACATGCCACGACCCATCACAGTTGTGCCTTGCACACCCCCTCATCTCCCTGCCACACGTGCCAGTTGTCAGTTGTCACTCACGTGCCAGCCCTGAGTCCAGTGCACTGTCCACTCGGTGCCGTGTCTGTGTAGCGACGTGGGGCACAGCCTCACAGGGGCTCTCACTGCGAGTCACACTCCCCGCCCTCAGGGGCCCTCAGTGCCGCCTGGCAGGCACACCCTCCCTCTCCAGCCAAGCCCTGCCTCGGCAGGTGCCATCTCCCAGGCTCCTTTCTCTTCCCTCCTCACCTGACCTTAGCTGTTGAACTGGCTGTCTAAGTCGGAGAGTGCTTCCTAGGCTGTATTTTACAGAGAGCTAGGAAGGTCTGTAGAAGAACTGTAAAAATGTAGGAATCTGGAGCTATTTTATAAAAAGATATTTTCCCCAGAAATTTAGGAATATTTGGAAAAGTTTAATTCTCCCTGTTGGCACTATCTTAGAAAACATTACTGGGGAGCAAGATTACTTTGAAAGGGTTTTTACTATATATATGCATGTTTTAGGTTCCTACCACAGGGCGTGTGCTTGCCAGAGAGAGAGAGACGGAGAGATGGAAAGTGAGGAATCACTCCCTGGGGAGGTTGACCACACTGCAATCCCTTCTCCTCTATTTTCCTCCTGGGATTTTGCGCATGTTTGGTGTGATTTTCATGCCGCCGGGTCTGGGACTCAAATGGTGGTTGGCTGTGTGGGAATCCAACACCTTAACCACTATGCCACCTGCTGGCTCTTTGAAAGGCTTTCTTTCTTTCTCTCTTTTTTTTGAAGAGGTTTTTGCTATAGCGCACCTGCGCTCGCAAGACAGACAGAGAGACAGAGAGAGAGAAAGCGAGAAATCACCCCCCGGGGGGATGGCCACGCCGCAATCCCTTCTCCTCCATTCTCCTCTCAGGATCTTGGGCATGCACGTACACGTGCCCAGCGTGAGTTTTAAGCAATAGGGTCTGGGACACGAACCATGGTTGACTACATGGGAGTCCAGCGACATAGCCATTATGCTAACTGCTGGTCCCTGAAAGGCTTTCTTAAAACTGAATTTGTATTTCTTTTGGCACTTTGGACGTTTGGAACAGCCTCTTCCCCTAGACTGTGAGCTCTGAGGCCGTGAGGCATCTGTCTCGGTACACTCTGGCTGCGGTACCCAAGAGCCACAGACTGGGCAGGTGGCTTACCAACAACAGGAACTTACTTCCCACAGTTCTGGAGGCTGGAAAGTCCCCGGTCCAGGCACTGGCAGATTCTCTGTCTGGTGAGGGCCTGCCTCGGGTTCACAGATGGCCCCCTTTTGCTGTGTTCTCATAGGGCAGCAGGAACAAGGAGCTCCCCGGGACTCTCTTAGAAGGGCACTAAGCCCATTCAGGAGGGCTCTGCCCACGTGACCTAGGAACCCCCAGAGCCCCAGCGCTATCTCCTGATGCTTGGCTTCACCACATACACGTGGGGGCTGGGGAGCACAAGCACTCAGACCATGGCAGGCTGTCTGTCGCTACGTGTCCCCAGCAATACCGCAGAGCTTGGCCCATAACTGCCGAACGGAAACCGCACGGGGAGAGAGTGAAGGAATGGGCTAACTATAGTCTTCCCTGTGGACACAAGGACGGGACGACGGTTGGCCGTGGACTGTGGGCACACCCAAACACGAGCTGCTGTGGACGGCTGCGGGGTGCCAGGCCAAGGGTTCGCGCGGGCCAGAGGGCGTTCTCTGTGAGGGCAGGTGCCGGGAGCAGAGGGCGGGAGAGCGAGGCAGGCAGGGGAGAAGCAGAAGGGCCACACGCATTACCTCCACACTCAGGCTGTGTGCCGCTCCATGCGCCGTCGGCCTGGCAGGTCCGCTCCGACGATCCCCGGAGGGCGTGGCCAGCTTCACAGCTGAAGCGCATCAGACTGCCGGGGGCAAAGCTGTCCCCCAGACGGATGCCATGGGCCGGGATCCCAGGGTCACCACAAACTCCCACGCTGGTTCCTATGGACCAGAACCAAACAAACCCTGTGGTTTAGCATGGAAGAAAGGGAGTGGAGCAGGAGAGAGAACGACATTGAGCCACCACTAGGGGGAGCAGTGGGTCCCCACGAGAGAGGACGGCAACAGACGGATGTGTCCAGCCCGTGGCCTGGACAGCTCCTGTCACGTTATATTGACACAACCATCAAAGAACACACAGGTCTGAGGTCACAAGTACGTCCTGGGAGCCACACCGGGAGGGAAGCGGAGGCTGCCTGTGCTGGTCTGGAATCTGAGAGGTCCCGACCAGCTGCATCTCTGTCTCCTCCCTTTGACCTTGTCCCCAACATCTGCTGCTGCCATGCCCTCTCCATTCTTGATGCCACTGTCTTAGCTCAGACGTTCATTATTCAATACTCTTTTGCCTGAGTTATTGCAAGAGCCTCCCAGTAAGAGTTCCTTCCTCCCAAGCTCTCCCTCTGATTCGCCTCCTACTTTATCCTCAAGTCTTGGCGATAAACCACTGGCCATCTACCCTCATTTCTGTGCAGGGGAAGCATCTCTGCTGGCCTCCCCATGCCTACAGGATGAAGCTCAAACTGCTCAGCCAGCCTTTGCTTTCTGGACGGCCCAGCTTCAAGCTTGATCCTGGGCCTTTATATTTACAAAAATAACTATCTGTTTTATACTTTCACTAATTTATATTTTATTTCTCTCATCAAAGAGAGGACAAATAGCCTCTTGGACATGCTCACACCACAATTCCTTTTCCTCCATTTCTTGTTCCTGCTGGGATTCAGGGTACGCCTGCACACGTGTCCTGCGTGGTTTTCAAGCTGCTGGGCTGGGATTCAAACCATGGTGGGTCGTGAGGGACCGGCTCCCATAATGCTTAACCAGGACACTGCAGGGCCAGCCCCGTTACTTTAAATTAACAAATAACAATTGGGTATTGTATCTCTTGATACATGTATTTTAAAATAGCTGAGAAGATTTTAACGAAGTTCTTACTTAGAAAAAAATGCTAAGTGATTCAACCTGGGGCTTTCAGTGAGAATTCCCTGCTCACGATTATGCAAAACGCACGTGCCCTGGAGAAAGGCTCTCTTACATCACTCTCGCTTTGTTCTGTCTCTTACTACGTCCCTGCATTTATCTGGCCTTACAGCAAAAATCTCTCAAAAATTGTTATTCTACTTTGCAATTGACATATAATAGTATGTATTTATGGGGTACAGTGTTGCTTTTTCTTTAATATGTGAACACAGTAATGATCAAATCTAGGCCATAAACCTATCCACCGTCTCAGCCATCGGTACTTCGTGAACATTCGAAATCCTCTCCTCTAGCTATTTTGAACTACGCATTGACTTGTCCCCAACTACAGTCAGTCCCGAGCCATGGGCTGCTAGAACCCGACCACCTGCGACTTGTGCTCTCGGATCTGTCAGTCAGGTTCTCCCTCTTCCTCAACCCCTTTCCTCCCCAGCTTCTGGCAGCTACCGTTTCACTGTCTACTTCTACGAGATCAAATCTTTGAGTGTTTACTTACAAGTGAGAACATACTTGTCTTTTAGTGCCCAGTTCATTTGTTGGTATAACTTTCTTGAGAAAAACAAAACAAAACAAAAAACAAAACTGGAGGCATTATACAACATGACTTCAAAATATACTATGAAGCGATAATAACCCAAACTGCATGGTATTGGCACAAAGACAGACACATGGGCCAAAGAAACAGAACACCCAGAAATGAGTCCACGTGCACATGGGTAACTGTTTTTATTTTTTTCCAGGTGCACATAGGTAACTTTTTTTTTTTTTTTTTTGACAAAGGTCCCAAGAACATTCATCAGGGAAAAAGTCTCTTTAATAAATGATACTGAGAAAATTGGATGTCCATATGCAAAAGAAGAAACTAGACCCCTAGCTCTCGCCATGTACAAGAATTAACTCAAAACAGACTAAAGACCTTTGTGTAAGTTCTGAAACCATGAAATTACTAGGAGAAAGCACAGTGGAAATGCATTAGGACATTGGTCCGGGTGAAGATGTTTTTAAACAAGAGCTCAAAAGTATGGACGACAAAACCCAAAAGAGACGAATGGGATTGCATCAAACAACGCTTCGTGCACGGGACTACCACCGAAGGGATGGGGGCTGCGTGCCTGGCTCGCCCTTTCCGAACGCCTCTGCCTCCTGGGCTTGCTCGGTGGTACCCAGGACCCCAGCCGTCCTCCCCAACGCCCTTCCACCAGAGCTCCAAACAGAAAGCGGGCGGGCCCAGGTGGCACGCCTTCCTCTAGTCTGGGCTGCTGAGTCCTCATGGCTCATGTTAGTCCTGCCCTGCCCATGAATCAGGTGATGAAGGAGTTACGGGTGCAGGCCGAAGCTCCAGGTGGTCATACAGATCTGGCGAAGTGTCCGGCTTGTCCTGGGCAGCCGACAGCCCTTTGAACCATGGTTTTAGAACCCTCCTCCAGGGAGACCTAACAAATATCTGGCTCAACATTCTGGCCCTGTTCGAAATTCTGGGGAGACAGGCGCATCTGGGAACCTCAGACTGCAAGGACGGCCGCACACGCTATGGGTGAGGTCTACATCAAGGAGAAGACTTCCCCTTCTGTGTGGGGGGGGCTGAGATTCCATTTCCAGGAAGGATCAGGCATGGGAAAGGCCGGGGGTTCATTTCAAAGCCAAGGGGGTCCCCGAGGAACATGAAGCTGCTCACGCAGCCTGAGGGCGAGGTCCTATGTGGGACCCTCCTGGGCCAGCCAGGCAGGCTCACCCCGGAGAAGACAAAGCTGCAGGGTGCTAACTTTATTTTTTAGGTTTTCGCCATAGTGTGTGCGTGTATGTTTGCTGGAGAGAGACGGGGCGGGAGTAGTGAGAAATCACCCCCCAGGGGGCATAGCCACGCCACAATCCCTTCTCCTCCATTCTCCCCCCCAGGATTTTGGGTGCGCATGCACACGTGTCCCGCATGCATTTGAAGCTGCCAAGTCCAAGACTCGAATCACGGTCGGCCATGTAGGAGTCCACTACGATGCCACCTGCTGGCCCCTGGATGCTAATTTTCTTAGCTTGGTGGTTTCTATTGTTGGTGGACAGTTCACTTTCCAATGCGGTGTCTGCTTTATGAGCTGAGGAATGAGTTTCTGCCTTGGATACTAGGGACACGAGAGGCTCGGCGGTGCCCACACTCGCTAGTGCCCTCAGAGAGACTGAGCCCACCAGGCAGCCGGGACATAGGACAACGAGGGAGGGCAATGGTAAGAGAAAGCCAAGCAGGCTGGGGCTGGCGTCTGACACCAGACAAGAACCGGCAGGGATTAGGGTTGAGCTGATCAACGGGAAGGTTCGGGCTGCTCCCAGGAATTCGGGGAGCAGGTGTCTTGACGGGACTCTGCCTACAGGTGCCCCTCAGAGTGGAGCCTTCCTCGCTTTGCAGGGCCTTGGCTGTACGGGCTCAGCCAGAGCTGCCTGGAGAGGAAGCAGGGCTCCCCGGTAGGGCTCCATCGGGCTGCGCCCTCTTCTCGCTGTGCTCTCTGTGTGGGAGGGAAGGCTAGGGGCTCGAAGGTCGGATTCCCTCCCACCCATCGGCCACGCTCGCTCCTTGGAGCCTGTCCACCTCCCCTGGTGCCCTGCTCCTTACCTGAGCAGTGGGGGAGGGAGCCGGTCCAGTGTCCGTCCAGCCCGCACATACGGGTGGCGTTTCCCACCAGAGTTCGCTCGCCCGTGCAGCTGTAGCGCACGACGGCTCCCACCGTGAAGCTGTCTCCGGACATCTGGGCATGCGGCGGGGAGCCGGGGTGGCCGCAGGACACCACTGTGGGGAGGGACAAACACCTCGGCAGCTGCACCCAGGGTGAGTCGTCATCCCACGGCATTCCCCGGGATCCTTCCAGCACACGAGGCAGGGAACAAGGGAGCCCCTCGGTGTCTCTTGAACCCAGTCTCTGCTGGAACAGCCACCAGGAAGCAGCAGACAGTGCCGGCCGCCAGGTCACAACTCCGTCTACGTGAAATGTCCAGAACGGGCAGACCCACAGGGACAGGACAGAGACTCGAACAGGAGACCCGCAGGGACAGGACGGGGACTAGAAGGGGCAGACCCGCAGGGACAGGAAGGGGAGTAGAACAGGCAGACCCGCAGGGACAGGACGGGGACTAGAAGGGGCAGACCCGCAGGGACAGGAAGGGGAGTAGAACAGGCAGACCCGCAGGGACAGGACGGGGACTAGAAGGGGCAGACCCGCAGGGACAGGAAGGGGAGTAGAACAGGCAGACCCGCAGGGACAGGACGGGGACTAGAAGGGGCAGACCCGCAGGGACAGGACAGAGACTCGAACAGGCAGACTCGAACAGGGAAGAACAGAGACCAGAGGTTTCAGGGGCTGGGGGGAGTAGGAGTAGTGGGGTGATTGCTGAAGGGTTTCCTTTTAGGGTGATGAAAATGCTCTGAAAGTAGGTAGCAGAGGTGGCTGTAAAACTGTGAACATACCAAAATCACAAAATTGTAAGCTTCTGAGTGAATTTTGCGGTATGTGAATCATATTTCACTAAGAAAAAAAAGCGAAACGCAAATGCTCTGTATCTTCCAGCTGGGGCCAGCAGATGGCGCTGTGGTTGAGGCGCTGGTCACACAAGGCCAACTGTGCAGTTTGAGTCCCACACCCAGCGGCTTGGAAAGCGCGCTCGCTGCATGTGTGTGTCTGCCAGTCCCGAGAAAAGAAGGGACTGCGGTGCGGCCGTCCCCGGGGGTGACCCCACCCCGCTCTGTCTTCGGCAGTGCACATGTCCTATGGCCAAAGCCCAAAACAAACGAAAAACTCCCAATGGAAGGAATGGAAGGTCCTCACGTAAGTTCTAAACATCAAAATGACATGCTTTTACATACAGACCGGCTAGAAGTAAAATAAGAAATGCATCACGCAGGGGCCTGCAAGTGGCACGGGGTTAAGGCACTCGCCTCCCGCCAGGCTGGCTGTGGTGGGCTCCCAGGCCTGGTGGCTTAAAAATCCTGCTGGGCACATGTGTGTGCACGCCCAAAGTCCTGGGAGGAAAGGGGATTGCGGCGTGGCCACTCCCTTCTGCGGGAGGAGGTTTCACTTTCTCTCTCTCTCTGGTGAGTGAATGTGCCCTATGACAGAAGCTTAGAGAAAAATTATGCAAATATTAAGGAAGCTGGTTATAAAAATATCAATGTAATCATATGTTAATTATATCGATGTCAATATTTTAAAAATATTAATTTATTATTATTTTAAAATTTGCTGTAGGGCATGCATGCTCCCCAGAGTGAGGCAGAGAGAAAGAGAGAGGGAAAGTGAGAAAGCAAGCCGGGAGGTCTGGGACTTGAACCACGGTCAGCCATGTGGGAGTCTGGCGCCTTACCCTCCAGGTCACCTGCCTGCCCCTCAGGGCCAATACTAGCATCAGATAAAATAGGTTTGGGGATAAAAACGTAATATATAGATTGGGTCACTTTTTATAACAAAAGCTTCACGTCACTGGAAGACACAACGATTTGAAGGCGCCAGGGCTCTGACCCTCAAGCTGACACCTTGGGTACATAGGTTGCTGTCCATTTCCAGCCCCAAACAATCTGTCAGTCATGGATGGGGTGGGACGGCCATGCTGGGCCTGAGCCAGGGAGACATGGGTGCGAGCAGCTGTACTCATTTCCTCATTCCTGGTGGCACAAGTGTGTCAGGAAACGCCTGGGCCGGAGGGCCTGCAGCAGGTATACAACCCGCCAACGGGAGACAGGGGGCTGCTTTCCTCATAGGACGTGAGGGTGGCAGCCAGAGGTCGACTCGACAGCCCTGCGCCCCCTTTTCGCATGTCGCCACTGCTTCTCCTGATAACAGTCAATGCGGTTACTGTTCATGGAGTGGCTACGACATGCCATGTACTGTCCTGGTACTTTTTACGGATCTTCCCATTTCATGCTCCAAGCACCCTGTGGAGTAGGGGTTGGCATTATTTTTGTGGATGAAGACCATGAGCCTCTGCGGGTTAGTAGATGTCTTCTAACCCACACAGCTTAATTCCAATCCAGGCCGGTCTGCCCGAGCCTGGGGCCTGTGTGTGTCAGTCTTTCAGAGGAGAAAGGGGCTCCTGAGCTGTGCTTCTGGAAAGGCAAGGCGGGGTGAGTGGAGCTGGCGTCCTGAGGGAAGGGAGCCCGAAGGCGGGAGAGGTTGGCGGCAGGGCCAGAGAGGAAGGCGACGGGCTTCTAGCCAAGGAGGACGAGTCCACCCAAGGCTCAGAAGGGCTCTGACCGTCGGGGACAGCCCCAGTGACTGTCACGGTGACGTAGGACACGCACAGGCGCACACACACGTGCACACCACACACACGCAAAGGGGAGGCCTGTTCTCCGACGCGCACCGCCCCGCGAGTCACGCTGAGCGGGCGGCGTCTACTTACAGAGGCACTGGGGGCGGGGGCGGTCCCACGTGCCGTCCCCCTGGCAGCTGAGCACCGGGGTGCCCAGCAGGTAGAAGCCGTGGCTGCACTGGTAAGACACGGTGGTGCCAAAGCTGAACCCGTGCGGGCCGCTGGTGTGGACGTGCCGGACGCTGTTCTCCTGGTGCCCCGGGTCCGTACAGTTGAGGACTGCAGCGGGACGGGATGGTTAGAGGCAGAGACCTGGGTGTGAGGGCTTCCTTAAGTTCCTACACGAGGATTCAGGAGTCCCAGCGCAGCGAGCGCTCGGCCCAAACGAGGTGATGGCGCAGATCCTGCGTGGGAAGGGGGCTGGCCCTGGGGCTGCTGCGCTTCTGCCCAGCCTGGGGCACCTGGGCCACAGGTGGACCCTCTGCGTCCAGCGAGACAGCACCTCCTCAGAGAAGCTCCCACCTCCTCCCGGGCTGGCTCCCCTTCCTCCCCAATGCTCCCCGGTACAAACCTCTACTGCTGACGCCTAGGCTAGACTGGGATTCATTTGGGTACCTGCGTCCCTGGAGGGCGAGACTGCCCCACCTCTGTGTGCCCGGTCCCTGTCCCCATGTGTCCACCATAGCAAAACTTGTCGATCGTAAACCCACACAGCTGAGCTGACTTGAGCAGGGCGAGCTCTTTCGAAAACTGTTTTAATCATTTTTATGAGTATTTCAGGGAGACATTAATATCCTGGGGGACCAATTTGACTTTAAAATGTTCAAGTGTTTCAAAAGCAGCTCAACTGAAAAGTTCCAGAGTGAGGGTTTAGAAAAACGATGGTATAATTCATAACCCATGGTCTCGGCCTCTGCTTCCAAAACACCTTGGCATCTATCACTTCACCTGAGGCTCATACTCACCACATGAGGTAGTCAGGGCAGGTATTCTTTATCTTGATAAGCCTTTAAAATAGTTGGGAAACTCTTTCCTAGATAGTCCAAAGGGGGTCAGATTTTTGTCTATTATTTCCTCTTCAGTCTGTGGTTCCTTTCTCTGCCTTCTCATCCCCATCCCATTCATTTCAAACCTTAGACTCCTGGCTTTTTATCTGTATTCCAACCTTGTGGTCTTACAATTTTTTTCATCAAGAATAGAGCACTATTGAGTATGATTTTAAAGGAGCTGCAGCAGCCACTTTGCAGTCATGAGGGAAAACCAAGATGTTGCTCTTGACCTCACTGAACAGCTACAGAAATAGCACTACTTCTAGATCTTCTGCTTAGGTGAGAAAAATAAACTTCTATTTGTTTTAAATAATGGGGTTTATAGGATGATGATAAATTACTCGTTCTTGGAAATGTAAAGAAAAATACTTCAAGGATGAAACTAAGTTACACTTTCTTATACAATCCATGATGAAAGTTTACACAGCTGTATCTCGGGTTGAGAAAGTCCCCACTCCCGACCCTTCTCTGCCCTGCTCCTGGGTGACAGCTGGGTGGTAGGGCAGAGGCAGCGGCGTGGGAGGGGAGAGGCTACTCACTTCTGCAGGTGGGCAGCACGCCACTCCACTGACCGCTGGCCAGGCACTGGGACCTAGCAGCCCCTTCAGCCACAAACCCGGGGTTGCAAACAAACTTGACCACGTCGTTGAGGTTAAACTGGTTGCCCTGAGTGAGGCCATTGATGGGGTTGCCTGGGTGTCCGCAGGTAATTGCTGTAACCAAAACAGAAGACAGGTAACACCTCTCACTCCACACCCGGAGCCAGCCTCTTCTCCCTGGCACGCTCCTGCTCATCAGCCAAGTTCAGCCCTTAGCCTAACTTCAGTGTCTTTTGCTGTGAAACCTTTATTTCCTGAAACCGCCATGGGGATGGGACGACTCGAGAGAAATCACCCTGGCTTCCCACGGGGCACTGGGGCAAGGATGTGTTCCGTGTGGTCGGATGGCCAGTCCTCTGCATTTTGTCTGCCTTTGGTTGCGGGGGCTCCCCATTTCCAGCCTTCATATCTGGGCAGCCCGAGGCCCACCGCAGCTGACTCGGACCCATCCTCGCTCCTGGCCAGCCTTAGCGGGGTCAGAGGTGACAACCAAGCCTGGTGTGGTTTCTGTCACCACGCTGGACCCGTGGCCCAGGCCACTGCGGGGAGCCATGCTGCTGGGGGGCAGCCCCGGCCACCCCTCCCACAGGAAGGCTGTGCGGCCATAGTTCCCGGCCCTTTTCTGCGCCATCTTACTTGGGCTGCCCAGGGAGGGACCTGTGCTCTCGGGGAAGAAGGTGCCAGCACACCCGCCCAGCTGCCTCCTCCCTCAGGGCCCAGCAGCCAGCAGGAGCCGTTCTCGTCACTCCCCCAATACTGGGGGCCCTTACCCCGGGGTGGAGCTGCCTCTAACGGGGTGGCTGAATCCCGTTCACTCTGGGGTTCAGGTAGCAGGCCCCAGCGGCTCCCACGCTGAGCCCCATTATCCAGCTGGTCTTTGTTAAGAGCAGAGGTGATGTTTCGGCCTCCGCCCACACTGCTGTGTTTACAGATTTGTTCAGGAAGCGGAGGGCCTGGGCCGCGTGGCGCCTGCTGCCTCTTCTGTCCCTGCTCTCCTTGTTTGCTCCCACTGCTGCAGGTCGCCCCACTCGGCCGCGGGTCTCCTGGGGTTCCTTGAACTCGTGGGACAAGCTCCTGCCCAGGGCATTGCACCCGCTGGTCTCTGCCTGCCATGGCCACTCCATAGTCCTCGGCTCCTTCCCGCACACCCTCAGGTCTCCCCTCCAGCGTGACTGTATAGGGGCTTCCCCTTCACAGTGAACTCCTTCACCGGCGAGGCTCTACCTGCTCCCTGCAAGTTTGTGTCTTAAATACACCCAATAAAAAGGGCAAGGTGAGGGCAGGCAGAGGCGCAGCAGTAATGCAACTGGACCCATAGGGAAAGGTCCTAGGTTCACATCCTGGGACCTCCTTGAGTGCACTGGGCACATGCACATGTGCCCCTGATCTGATATGGCTGCCTCTCTGTCTCTGTGTGTCTCTCTGTCTCTCTCATAGAAGAAATGAACACATTTTAAAAATTGTTTATTTAATTTTATTATTACTGTTTTTAAATATTTGCAATATGGCATGTGCGATCACCCGAGAGAGACAGAGACAGAGAGTGGGAAAGTGAGAAAGTAAGCTGCCAGGTCCAAGACTTGAACTGTGGTCAGCCATGTGGGAGTCCCGCACCTCAATCCCCACGCCACCTGCTGGCCCCCAAATGTTTTAAAAAAGCAAAGTACAAGAGAAAAGAAGGTAACACGCAAAGCAAAATGACAATGGAGGAGCACTTCTAAGAGAGTCAAAGGAATAAATAGTGATGGTGGATTCACATCCAACCCGCTGTCCTTCGAGACAGGTGCAGAAGCACACGTGAGAACCTGGATGATACAGTGTCTGTAAAGGATCTTTCTGAGGCGCCTCCTAGAGACTGGGCTTGCCCCTGCCGAGGGGGAGCTGGAAGCGCCCCAGCAGCACTGGTGAGTGTTTATTGCGCTCAGTTGTACTCGAGGAGTGAAATCGAAGTGCGAGAGGCGGGCAGAACAGTAACAGACAGCATGAAAATGACGCTACGGAAACTGAAAGGAGAAGGAGGGGAGAGGATGGGAGGGAGGCTCGTTTGGTGTTGGGGAGCCAGCGGATGAGAGTCAGAGTATGCCACTGAAGTCCGAGAAGCCAGGCCCAGTCAAGGCAGCACACCCTGCAGGCTGCCACACGGCGGAGTGAGGGCTCATGGGAGGCCTGGGTTCATGGTGGGCCTGGCCTCCCCCGTAACCTGCATACACTGTACTTCCAGCCACTTGGAAGTGGGAGGCTGGAGAATTGTGAAACCGTTTCTAGAAACTCTCTCTCTCTCTCTCTCACACACACACACAATTTCAAAATGGATAATAAAGGTTAAATAAGAAAACAGGTGGGTGACAGCATTAAAATGTTATTAAGTACAAAAATAAACAACAAAATGAAGATACAAACTTTCCTAAATACCAAAAGAAATGAAAATAAGAAACAGCAGAGAAAATACATCAAGCAGATAAATATGGTAAATATTTTACAGATGATAATGACATAAAAGTTGACAGGATGAGGGCAAACATTGGGCTAACCAGTGACATGGTGATTATGGCAACGGGGACCCACTTGGCTGACTGCATGGTTTGAGTCCTGAACCCAGCAGCTTAAAAACACCAGATACGTGTGCATGCATGCCCAAAATCCCAAGAGGAGAACGAAGGAGAAGGGACTGCGGCATGGTCATCCCCTCTGGCGAAATGCTTATCACTTTTTTTTCTCTCTCCAGTGAGCAAACGTGCCCTATGGCAAATGAAAAATCAAAAAGAGGAAACATTAGACACATCAATCCGTGTGAACGAATTCAGCTGACCTCCTAAATGAAGGAAGGCAACGTTCAACGTTCTGCTGCATTAAGAGTCATAGCTGATTCCCGAGATTCGGAACAGCTCAGATCAATGGATGGTCACAGCCGTCCCAGGTTGAAGGATGAAAGCAGGGACTGTAAGCCCAGTACCATGCGAAGTAACAGTCAAGCTAACAAGTGTTGAAAGTGGTGAAGAAGACAGTTTTCAAGGCTAAACCCCACTATTTGCAATGGAGACGTAATAGTAACATAGCAACCACCTTTATGTAGCAAAAAGAGAGGCAATGTCAGGAAATATAGAGACACACTAATAACAGGAAACTGTAAACATCTCCCAGAGCAAAACGGGCCAGTCGGCTACCAGTAATGAGAATGGAGGTTTAAACGATACGGGTGAGTATTTACTGAAAGTTATACCGAAGACCCTTTCTTCTCAGGTGTGCATGGAGCATTCATAACAACTGGCCAAATATGAGGTCACAGAGAATGCACCAGTAAATTCTATTAATTAGAAATGCAGGGACCAGCAGTTAGCGTAATGGCTATGTCGCTGGACTCCCACGTAGTCAACCGCGGTTCGCCTCCCGGACCCGGTGGCTTAAAACTCACGCCGTGCGCGTGTGCGTGTGCATGCACGTGCCCAAGATCCCGAGAGGAGAATGGAGGAGAAGGGATTGCGGCGTGGCCGTCTCCCCTGGGGTTGATTTCTCGCTTTCTGTCTCTCTCTCTCTCTGTCTTTTTGGCGAGCGCACATGCCCTATAGCAAAAACCTCTCCAAAAACAAACAAAAACAAACAAACAAAAAAACAATATACAATTGAATGAAGTTAGACATGAATAACAACGTAAGATCAAAAAAGTCCCTTCCAACTACAAGGAAAAAATCCTTTTATTAAAAATCTTCTAGGAACCAGCAGTTAGCGTAATGGCTATGTCGCTGGACTCCCACGTAGTCGACTGCGGTTCGGGTTCGGGTCCCGGACCCGGTGGCTTAAAACTCACGCCGGGCGCGTGTGCGTGTGTGCCCAAGATCCCGAGAGGAGAATGGAGGAGAAGGGATTGCGGCGTGACCATCCCCCCTGGGGGGTGATTTCTCGCTTTCTGTCTCTATGTCTCTTTCTGTCTGTCTGGCGAGTGCACGCACCCTACAGTGAAAATCTCTCCCCAAAAAAAAAAAAAAAATCTTCTAAGAGCCAGCAGATGGTATAGCGGTTACATCACTAGGCTCCCACATGGCTGGCCCCGGTTTGCATCCCGGACACTTGAAACTCATGCTGGGCATGTGTGCATGTGTGCCCAGAATCCCAGGAGGAGAAGAAGTAGTGGCATGTTCATCTCTCCTGAGGGGTGGTTTCTCACTTTCCCTCTCACTGACTCGGTCTCCGTCTCTCTTTGGCGAGCGCCCTAAGGCAAAAACCTCTTTAAAAAATATTCTAGGTGAAATAGAAAACTAATATCAAAATAAGAGATTTCTAATAAATAATAAACATTCACTATTGGAATCATGGGACATAAATGAAGCAGTGATCTGAAGAAATTTCAGTCTTAAATATTTGTGTTGATAAAAATAAAAAATGGTGGAATGAATATACATGAATTAAATCCCCACCTTGAAGGCTAGAAAATGGGGACCTGGAGCCAGCAGGTGGTGTGGTGGTTAAGGCACTGGACTTCTACAAGGCCAGCCGTGGTTCAAGTCCCAGACACGGTGGCTTGAAAATCACAGTGCAAACACACGCACTACAGCAAAAACGTAATAAGAAAAAAAAAGAAGCTAGAAAATGAGCACGAGAAGAACCAGGAGAAATCACAAAGGATATAATAAAGGCGAAAGCAGTAATCAATGATGCAGAGAACCGAGAACGAGAGAGGTATTATTACATCTTGGAAATGAATATGGGAACCTCTGGCTAACCTAATCAAGAGAGGAAGGGAGAAAGCCCAAGTTGACTGTGAGCCCACGGCTGGGGAGAGCGATGACATACTTACGCACACAGAAAGGGGTCTTGCCCGACCAGCGGTGGTCCTGCTGGCAGATGCGCACAGACATGCCGAGGAGGCGGAAGCCGGCGTTGCACTGGTACACCACGCTGCCCCGGTAGCTGTAGTTCTCCCCGTTGATGTGTCCGTTGACTATGGGCTCGGGAGTCCCACAGTGCCCAGCTTTGGTGGGGATTGGGAGAGAACAGATCGAATAGAAGCTACTGGAGGACGAAGGGGAGCTTGGTCAGGACAGGGAGAGACGGGGATGGTTGGGAAAAGGAGCAATTTACCCAACCACCTTCCCCTTGAGTAGCTATCCAGAACTGACTTCAGGAATCCTAAGCATGGTAGGAATGGTGTGGAGCACATGGCAACCCCAGATCCCAAGGATCCTGAGTGGCCGTCCACTTCTGAGGGTTAGTGTCTGTGTACGTGGGTGGAATGTTATCATCGTTCATACCCCCTGCCTCTGAGAGCCTCCCCTTCTTTTTCTCATCAACCATTATTTACTGAGCTTCTACTGCATAGACCCCACCATGGTCTACACTGGGGCAGCCAAAGCCGAGCTGTGTTGAAAACAACTATGCAAAACAGATGGTTTGGCTAAATCCATCCTCCCTTCTCCTTGAGTGGTAGCTAGGCAAACTATTCTTATGAAGCGGGGTTTGGGTAGAGTGCACTCCTGGCGTCTCCATCAGGTCAGGGGCTCTGTGTGAGACAAGCTGGGACAGGACCCAACACGGGCCTCAGTGGGAGGCAGTGCTGCTCACCCCCGGACGGACCATCCAATCTGCCCAGTTTGTGTGCCTGGGACCCTCTTCAGGAACTGAGGGGTTAAAGGCAGGATTGAGGAGATAGAGCCTTAGCGTATAAGGCACAGGCAGGGGTGGGCGAGCTGGAGCAAATGGTAACTTTGTCCTTGGTAAGCCAGGTCACGTTTCTGTCATTTGCTTAGCACATGTATAGATATATGTGAAATTTGGTAATATATACTATAAAGGGTATTGGAGGTGTGTTAAAGGAATGTGTCTCTCCCCACAGGTGGAAACTTGGGCTTCACCACCACACGAGGGCCAATAAGTGACTGTTTTTCCTACAAGTGAGAACCCCTCCAAGCTGGCCTCATCAGACTTGAAACTCTTCTCATTCTTTCCCACGCCCCAGGAGAAGGCAGTTGAGTTTAGTCAGGGCAGATGGCCAATAGGATCAGTTAAATGCTGCTGTTCAAAGACTAGGTCCCTGGTTTGGAAAGACCCACCGTGTGAGGGAAGGAGGTTAGGCCTGGAGAGGCCACTTACCAAGGCAGCGGACTTCAGAGCCGCTCCAGAGCCCATTGGCCATGCACTCCCGCACCCTGGAGCCCACCAGCGTGTATCCGGAATTGCAGGAGAAGATGGCGGTTGCCCCATAGACCGACAATGTTCCGATGCGATGCCCGTTGGGGGGGATGGGGAGCTCTCCACAGGAGATAACTGGAAGGATCACAGCATGCTCAGAGAGCCGGCCCCGAGAGGAGAGATACGTGCTGTCTCTCATAAACAACAATAGTGACCCACATAAGACCTGTCTAACCTCACTCTCATGGCCAGATTATGGGTCACACGCTGGCTCGCGTGGTGTGACGTCCTGCTATGGTGTGAATGTGTTCCTGACCCAAATTCAAGTGTTGGTTTGGTCGTGACAGTATTGAGAAGGTAGAAACTTAATCTAACTATGGGATTAGGAGGTGGAGCTCTGGGTAGACGATTAAGAGGAGATAAAGTCGGCAGGGCGGGACCCCCATAACTGAGTAGAGGGGGGTTTATAAGGGGAGAACGAAACCAGAGCAGAGGCACAGGCACGCGGACACAGACGTGATCTCTCGCTCGGCTTTGCACCATGATCTCCCTTCTGGCTTCTCACCATGATCTGTCTCTCGGCTTCTCACCATGATCTGTCTCTCGGCTTCTCACCATGATCTGTCTCTCGGCTTCTCACCATGATCTGTCTCTCGGCTTCTCACCATGATCTGTCTCTCGGCTTCTCACCATAATCTCTCTCGGGGCTCCTCACCATGATCTCTCTTGGGGCTTCTCACCATGATCTCTCTTGGGGCTTCTCACCATGATCTGTCTTGGGGCTTCTCACCATGATCTCTCTCTTGGCTTCTCACCATGATTTGTCTCTCGCCTTCTCCCCATGATCTGTCTCTCGCCTTCTCACCATGATCTGTCTCTCTCGGCTTCTCACCACGTGACGCCCTGAGCTGCCCTGGGCTCTGCAGAGTTCTGACCAGTGAGAAGACCCTCACCAGACACAGGCCTTTGACCTTGGGCCTCTAAAACCATGAGCTGAATAAACCTCCGTTCTTTATGAATTTGGTATTGTGTTACTAAGCAGCAGAGAACACACCTCAACTGGAGGTGTCTCCAGAAGCTCCGAGGAGGCAATAAAATGCCCAGGCTCCTTCCAGACCCAGGACTCACGATGTGCAGAGGTGAGGCCCAGGAGTGGGTATGTTTAAAAACCCCGCAAGCGGTTCAAATGTGCGCCGTGATGAGGAAGAGGTGGCGATGCCTGGTGCTCTCCTCAGTGCCCAGAGCACATCCTGTAGATCAGTCTCACCGGCCTGCTCTGCTGGGCCGAGTGGCAGACTCACAGTCCTCGGCAGAGCCCAGCCGACGGCCTCCGGGGGACCATGAGGTGAGGCCTGACAGCCCAGGCTCACGCGACATGTGAGTGGCTGTTGACACACTGTGACTTCTGCCCCTGCACACAATGGATTTATGCCAGTGCGGCGTCTACACCACAGTGTGTAAGCGCGACAACAGCATACGGGGTCACGGGTGCTGGAAGGTGCCGCTCCTTCTACCCGGTCTCAGACTCCCTCCGCTCCTCCACAGGCTAGTCTCTCTCCGCCTTTCACCATCGCTTACATGACAGTCGCACTGACTGTGAGTCCCATGAGTCTGTCCCCATGGTGGTGATTCTATGGGGGGCCACCTAGAGCCCGCTTCAGGGCCAAAGGACTCGTCTCCCCTGCTGCTGGCCAACAAGTGTGGGCTTTGAGCTCTCTTCAGACCGTCCTGACGAGTCCTCCCAGCCAGGACCATGCTCCCTCGGCCAGCCTGCATCCAGTACCTGGCCAGGGTGGACATACCGAGGCCCTGTGCCCCACTTGTAACAAGTTTCAGGGGTCATCCCGGTTGTAAGAGCTCCTGGTGGTCAGCTGAGGCTTTCACAGACAGGGCATCAGAGCCCAGCTTCTCCCTCTGCGAGCCTTGGCCCCTGCTCTCCCTGTCTCTGCCCTCCTCTTCCCTGCTGCAGGTGGCGATCCGAAGAGCACTCCCTAATAACCTGTCAGGTTAAGGGCCCTGACCTTTGAATTATGTTAGAGAACCTAATATAATCATTATGCAGTAAATATCTGTTCTGAAAAACCACACTGTACTTACTTATACTAAATATTATATGTAAATTAGAAATTTAAGAAAAAAACTCACAAAAAAGCAAAGGAAATCAATTAACAATGGAGGAGAGGCGGAGGGCGCTTGTCCCCTGTGCTCTCCTGCTGCCCGTGCACGCTCCCCTCGCGAGTCTCACAACACCACACGGCATTCCGTCGCCGCCTCGTGCACACTCCCAGCAGACTGAGCTCCTGGCGGGCAGGGCCACTGCGGTCTTCCTGCGTCTCTGGCACCTGTGCAGTAAGGCTAACGGAGGGTGGCGTGGCATGTGGATTCGTGCATGTACTTCAGGAAAGGAACTGGCGTTCCAGGCCGATTCTTGGGGCGTGTCTAGGAAGAGCACGCTGCCGCCCCTGGCCCTACCCTTCTGCTCTGCCGCCCCAGCTCCCCCATGTGGGAGGTGGCTCAGCTGGGAGCTGGTGCCAGACCTGCCCGCGGCCTCCTGGGCTTACTTTGGCAGGTGGGTAGAGAGTCTCCGAGGCTCCACTTGCCGTCGGCCTGACAGCGGATGACCCTCTGGCCCGTGTAGTAGTAGCCGGGGTCGCAGATGAGCATCAGCTGGGCCTGGAACTGGAACTGTGTCTCGAAGACCAGCCTCCAGCGGCCGTGCTCCACGCTGGTGCTGCCGACATCCGGGCACGTCACGGCTGGGGACGGGAGCAGGGAGGACACCAGTCACCTACGGAAGGCCCCGCAGGAGTCCAGAGCTCGGGGCCAGGAGGACTCAACGCGCTGATAGAGACTGAGCAGCTCTGTCCCCAGGCAGGTTCGGTAAATGGACAAAGGGGGTTGGGTGGGGCATGTGGCAAACTGGGGGGCGCAGAAGTGCCGGAGAGGCAGAAAGGGGGGGTTATGTGTGAGAATGGAGGCTCCACTGGCCAGATCTTCATTTTTCAAGGGAAGCCAGAAATCTGGGCTTTTCAGCTGGTGGCATGGTGGTTACGGTGGCTGGGTTCCACACGGCAGACTGCTTGGTTGGAGTCTGGACCGAGTGGTTTTAAAATATGGCTGGTGCGTGTGCACGCCTGCCCAGAATCCTGAGAGGAGGGTGGAAAAGCGACTGTGGTGTGGCCATCCCCCCCCGGGCATATTTCTCACTCCCCCC
>NW_006160087.1:1467877-1474552 GCF_000334495.1 Tupaia belangeri chinensis | reverse complement strand
TCTCCCTCTCTCTCTCTCTCTCCCTCTCTCTCCCCCTCTCTCTCTCTTCCTCTCTCTCCCTCTCTTTCTCCCTCTCTCTCTCCCTCTCTCTCTCTCCCTCTCTCTTCCTCTCTCTCTCTCCCTCTCTTTCTCCCCCCTCTTGCTCCCCCTCTCTCTCTTCCTCTCTCTCTCTCCCTCTCTCTATCTCTCTCTCTCTGTCTTTGGTGAGCACACATGTCCTCTAGCAAATTAAAAAAAAATTGCGGGAGGCAATTCAGTTTTTCAAACAAAGCACAGTGCAGGCCAAAGAAAGCAAAGCAAAAGCCTATCGGTTTGGACCGACTCTGGCTCATTCGGCTGCTGGTCTGAGACTCTGGCCGACAAACTGTCACAGTCGAGGTCTGTGACCCAGAAACACTGGTGCAGGCTGACTTTTTTCCTTTTTTAGAGAGATTTTTGCCATAGGACATGCGTGTGCTCACTGGAGAGACAGTGAGAGACAGAGAGATAGAGAGCAAAAAATCAGCCCCCCGGGGGATGGCCACGCTGAAATCCCTTCTCGTCCACTCTTGATTTTGGACATGCACACACAAGCCCAGCATGAGGTTTAAGCCACCAGGTGCGGGCCTCAAACCCTGGTCAGCTATGTGGGAGTCCAGCGCCGTAACCATTACACCATCTGCTGGTCTCAGTGCAGACTTTTCGACAGCTCTCCCATGTGAGGGGGATGGTCCCGGGCAGCCCTAAGTCCGGCGTGGGTCTGCGGACGTGTCTCAGGCACAGCGGTCCTCCAGTGTTTTGAGAACAGCTCCAAATGGGAGCCCAGCCCGGTGCAGCCCACCCACCCTGCGCAGCCCTTAACGACCATGGCAAAGCTTTTGTCCTCACTGCTGGGCCTCTAGCTCACTCCTCGCAGAAATCTCCGGCTGCTCGCCCGCCCCTTACGCCCCTCCTGCCCAGGACTCACGGACACACTGCGGGGGGACATTGTGGTTGCTCCACAGGCCTGTGTCCAGGCACTCTGCCGTGGCCTCGGCGCCTGCCTGGAGGTGGTAGCCCTCGCTGCAGCTGTACATGGCCTTGGTTCCCACCGTGTACTCCTTGCCGAACACCATCCCGTTCTTGGGGGCTTCGGGGAGACCGCAGGAAAGAGCTAGCAGAGGAAAACAGGGTTGCGGGCAACTGTGGCTCACGAAATTCTGGTCGCTTATTTTTATCTTTGCTCTCCACCCCCGTCCAAGCCCCTGATGGGCTTATAGTGAAAACTACATGACAGGGAAAACCTCATAATAAAAACAAAATGGAAGGCTCCTCAGCAGAGATTTCAGAACAATCAGAAGACGGAGTGAAGACAGCGGTGTGTGATGGATGAAAAGAAGTGAGGCAACTATGGCCCGAAAGGCACAGGGGGCCTGAGGTGAGGTGGCGGGGCGGCCAGGTGTGGGGCGGCCAGGTGTGGGGCGGCCAGGTGTGGGGCGGCTCTCCTCCACTCCTTCCACCGCGCAGTTCCTAAACGGCACACCCCACTTAAGGGAGGAGGGGTCGGGCTCTGCGGTCGGAGGCTTCCAGAGGGAAGCCCTGCTAATTCTAGGGGTGAAGGCCTCTCGTCTGAAGGTCCGAAGGCTGCCCTGTCCCTATACCTCTGCCACCTACTGGATTCAACTTCCCGCCGTGGGAGGTCCCTAGCACCGGGGGCATGGTGGTTTAGGCGGCTGGACCCCACCTCTAACCTGGAGGCTTGAAAATCACACACAGTGCGTGCAAGCCCCCAATAAGGAGAAGCGACTGCAACACGGTCCTCCTCCCCTAGGGGGTGTGCTTTCTCACTTTCCCGCTTTCTCCCCTCAAATGCACACTCCCTATACTACACAAACAAACAAACAAGAAGTCCACCACCAGTAAAGTCTTGTCCACTCCTTCCACCGCGCAGTTCCTAAACGGCACACCCCACTTAAGGGAGGAGGGGTCGGGCTCTGCGGTCGGAGGCTTCCAGAGGGAAGCCCTGCTAATTCTAGGGGTGAAGGCCTCTCGTCTGAAGGTCCGAAGGCTGCCCTGTCCCTATACCTCTGCCACCTACTGGATTCAACTTCCCGCCGTGGGAGGTCCCTAGCACCGGGGGCATGGTGGTTTAGGCGGCTGGACCCCACCTCTAACCTGGAGGCTTGAAAATCACACACAGTGCGTGCAAGCCCCCAATAAGGAGAAGCGACTGCAACACGGTCCTCCTCCCCTAGGGGGTGTGCTTTCTCACTTTCCCGCTTTCTCCCCTCAAATGCACACTCCCTATACTACACAAACAAACAAACAAGAAGTCCACCACCAGTAAAGGAAATTCACATCCAGTGCCTGAGAAAAGTCCATGTAGCCTTTCCTTTTGAAATGTGGTCCAGGAGCATCATGCACCTGGAGAAGACCGGCAGCGTGGATGAGATAAAGACATGGCGTACAAGGAGGGCCGAGTTCCTTCAGGAAATGCTGCTAGTCCAGAAAACGGAAAATACGTCATCTTTAACCTTCTCAAGAGTTTCTTGAAAAGTCCGCATGATGCATGGTACTCTTAAAATGAGCACAAAATACTCTGAGGGGAAAAGGAACGAGGACGAGCTCTTTTACATTAAAGAGGTGATTGCCGAGATAAGCATGAAATAGGAGAGAGAGGCTAAACGTAAAGGATACAGATCAAAAGACAGAGGCTGAGAAAGAGAAAAGACGGGACACACGCATTTTGCGTGTCTGATCACCCGCTTGCTCTGGGACCCCAAGCTCGTGCCCCTCCCTGGCCCCTCCAGCTGTCGGAGGAGGAGACCAAGGCCCCCCCTGTTCCGGATCCTACTGCAGTATTTGTGTGGATCCAGCTTTTGCTGACCGTCACTTCGCATTCCGTGCCCTCCTACCCCCTCCCCCGTGACCCTGAGATGTCTGTCTGTGCCATCCCTGGGGCCTGAGATGTTGTGGATCCTCCGTACACGTTTGCTGAAAGAGCGAAGGAACCATCAATAAGTAAACCCACATTGAGAAGTGACTGATCCTGGGACAAACCCCATATGTGAGTTGGAACCCAGTGACTCTGTGACCGACCCCTTCCATGACCCCCTTCCTGCGCGTGTCTCACCTTGGCAGAGAGGGATGGCCTCGCTCCACAGGTAGTAGCCCTGAGGGTGCCGGGTACAAATGGCCATGCTGTGTCCCACCAAGCGGTAGCCGGCATTGCAGCTGAAGTGGACGGAGCCGCCGGGCTGGGTGCTGGTCTGGCCCAGGACGAAGCCATGGAGCGGAGCCCTGGGCAGGCTGCAGTATGGAGCTGAACAACGAGAGGAGGCTCAGGGCACCCGGCGCCAGGAGGAGGAAGGCTCCAGCTTTCACCAGGCCCCACCCCGCTTTCTCCCCCATTTCCTTGTTTCCGCTACTGCCAGGTTCTCCACTATCTCGGAAGGACTGAGTGGTCATGTCGACAAGTGTAGCACCCGGTCAGTTTAGTAAAACCAAAAAACAAACCCAAAACAAAACCCCGAAACCTAAATGAAAATTAAAAAATAAATGAAAACCTAGAAAGGCTGGCCCCATGGTGCAGTGGTACTGAGCTTCTCAAGAGAGGCTGGATCCCACACAGTGACCAGGGTTCGAATCCCCAACCCCGTCAGCCTGAATCATGCCACGCCCATGCGAGGATGCAGAATCTGAGTGACCTGAAGACTGGAGGACAGGATCGCAGGTGAGCAGGCCCTGGGGAGGGCGTCCCCCACCCTCCACGCATGCGAGCATGCTCTATCATGAGTAAAAGAGAAGAACAAGAAAAGGAAACAAAAATGCTGCCAGCAGCGCTGGGTCCTCTTTGCAGCCAGACAGCAGCTAAAGGCCAGGCCCTTAAGCCCCTTAAGCGCCCAAACAGAGTTGGAAAGTAGAGCCATCCTGTGGGGGAGGTCCAGAAAGGTGTGACTGCAGCGAGGGCCTGGTTATGGGCCTGCCACGTGATTTCCTCTAACATGTGGCTTCAGCTTATTTCATTAATTTAGTCAACAAATAGCTACTGACAAATGGTTATCTTCCGGTGCCATTAGGAGTGCTGGGAGTACAAAGAAGACAGACAAAAATCTCAGCCAAAGAGAAGCCGCGTTGCAAACCCTGTGTGGGCTCCCCAGGGCAGGAGGGAGGAGGACCAAAGCCCCACGCAGACCGTCCCCTCCACTGGCCCGAGGAGCGCCCGCTGGGCTTCCTGGGCAGACGTGGGTAAGACAGACGGGATTAGAGTCCCCTGACCCCGGCCTCCTCCCCACAGTGAGGCCTTCTGCTCTTACTCGGTGACCACAGCCCTCTGCTGGTGAAGTGGAGAGATGGCCATGGCTCACTTGGGTGCTCTGGATGAGCGGCTCAGGGGCTCCGGCTGTGGCCCTTCCTGAGTCCCCAGGTTGTACTCACCTGAATAGCGGATCTTAAATCCCTTCCGGTTGTAGGCGTGGTCAGAAGACCAGCGCAGGTACACAGAGTTGCTTGAGCTGGTGACAATCAGGGGAGCCGAGTAATTCCCGCTGAGGGCTTTCAGCAGAGGACTTTGTCCTGAGGGGCCTGGGGGGTGCACACGGGGTTACAGGCTGTCACTGTTAGCGCTGGAGGTGCAGTGCAGACCAGGTGTGGACGGCGGGTAACGTGTGCAGAGTCAGCACCAGCATCTGCCCTCCCACAGCTCTCTCTGCGCCCATGGGCGTTGCTCAGGGCGTGCCTCCTTCCTGTACCCAGCTCTAGAGCAGCGCTCCAGAAGTCCCTGCCCACCCAGAGGAGCTGACAGGTGAGAGGAAATCTATTTGCCATCTGGGGACTTGAACAAGGTCAAGAAGCTGGTTAACGAAGAGCCGGTTTTCAAACCGGGAACTTCCTCCGCTCAGCCACCCTACTTCTCTGTGTCTACTAAAAACAGCTCAGTGCCTGCAGTGTAAAAAAGACTTATTGGACAAAAATACAGCCATAAAGCTAGAGGAAGACATTACACCTTGGGGTCATAAATAGACACTCCCCAAAATTACTGTCCAAAGCTCCTCATGAAAGGCCTCTCCCTCTTGCTTTTTCCAACCTTAACGGCCTGGGATAGCATCCTGGGCGGACTGATCCTAGGGAGGCAGACTATAAAGCTGGGTGATTCACAATGCGGGATTTACACCCTGGGAATGGCCCTGAGCGATGGTTCAACTATGCAGCTGAGACGGCTCTTAGAGGCAAGGACCATGGTAAACAAAGCAGAGTCACCAGAGCTGCCACGACCAACTAGGACAGAGCCCCGAGGCCCCGACAGGCAGCACGCCAGAGCGCGCCTGCGTGTAAGAGCACAGTGCCCACTAGCGGACCACATGTACCAACAGGGCCCGGAGGACACCAGGAGGCGAGGAGCCGCTGAGGGGTGGGCTGTAATGGCTGGCCTTCGTAGGCTGGAACTGATGGGGGAGACGCTGTCTCAGAGCCTGGCTCCCGGTACTAATGGAGGAGAGAAGATCCGGGAACACTGAGGGCAGGTGGAAGGTCTTTTTTTTTGAGAGGTTTTCGCTATAGGGTGCTGGCGTTCACCAGACAGAGAGAGAGAGAGAGAGAGAGAGAGAGAGACAGCGAGAAATCCCCCCCAGGGGGTTGGCCACACCGCACTCTGGGACGCGAACCACGGTCTACTACATGGGAGTCCAGCGACATAGCCATTACGCTAACTGCTGGTCCCAGTGGGAGCTCTTAACAGGCAGACAGGGGGCTGGCACAATGACCAAAACGGGCAGCAAGGCTGGGATGGCGGCAGGAGGGCCTGACCTGCAGGAGCTTTGGAGCTGGCTCATAGACCATGTCAGGGCAAGACAGAAGGACAGCCAAAAACGCAGACAAACGAGCACCAGTATGTGAGCAGCGCCGATCACAAGCAGATAACCAGAGGGCGAGTGAGGCCCTGGCCTGTGTGCAGACCCCTCCTAGTTTCACTCCCATTCCGGAACATCCCTCCTGAAGGAGACGCTGGGATCCAGAGGAAAAGGACCCTCATGGCTGACCACCGCTAGAGTCCTGGACCGAGTGCTTGCTTTCTCACTCTCTCTCTGTCTTTCTGCCTCTCTCTGATGAATATAGCACGTTAAGAAATATAGTAATAAATGAAATGAAATAAATAATTCTGTATTAAAAACAAAAGAGGAGGATGGCAGTGTTTCTGACTGGACTAATACACAGTGTGAGCATGCTGGGAAAATTCATTTTGTATGCTGTAAAGATACACAGCAATCAAATGTAAAAGAATAGATTAAAAGGACGTCTAAATATATGAAAGACTTTTGGTTCAGGGTGTGAGTACTGCTGATACCTGGAAATTTAAAGCACTATTGTGGCAACTTTAGAAGGGGGTGGTGAGGGTTGGAGTTGAAAATAAACAGGGGCCAGCAGGTGGCGTGGTGGTTAAGGTGCTGGACACTCCCACATGGCCGGCCACAGTTCGAGTCCCGGACCTGGCGGCTTCCATTCTCCCTTTCTCTCTCTCGCTCTCTGTGTATGTGTGAGTATCTCTCTCTGGTCAAATTAAAATAAATGAATAAATGAAATTAAATAAATAATTTAAAAACAATAAAAAGAAAAGAAATGGCGTCCTGGCCCAGGTTCGCCGTGTGGTACAGCCTTAACCCTGTCACATCCGCTGTGACGCTGTGCCAATGCAGAGGCCAGCACAGGCTTGGCCTGGCA
>NW_006160087.1:1465462-1466829 GCF_000334495.1 Tupaia belangeri chinensis | reverse complement strand
TTCCATCCTACAGAGCTCCTCCATGAAAACAGACAGACAGGGCAGAGGCACACAGGCAGGGCTCCAGTCCCACACGCCGGGCTCCAGCCTGTCTGCCACCTGCCACCCACGGGCTTGAGCAAATGGTTCCCCTGTGTGTGATGCTTCTCCATCTCCACCCACAGCAAGCACTCCCCCCAGGGCTGCTGGGCCACATACAGTGACACAGCAGGGCCACCAGGTGGTGTGGCGGTTAAGGCACTGGATTCCCATTTGGGACTGCAGTCTGGGTCCTGGACCTGGTAGCTGGCTATCTCACCTTCTATTTCTCTCTCAATCTGGTCAATTTAAAAAAAGAAAAAAGAAGAAGAAATACAAATTTAAAAATGTTATATCATACAAAATAATACATGGAGAGCATGAACCATAGTGCCTCGGTCCGTAGTGGAGACGAGGAAAACTGTGTCTTGAACAGAAAGTGTTGGCGGAGCTTGACTGTGGCCTCATTAGCAGTATTAACTTATCTAAGGAAAAAAGTGTGGCCCGATGACAACGTGGCACTTAGACGAGGAGCTGGCAGAGAGGGACTGGGCTTTGTCCATCTCCATGGAGGGGAGGGAAGACACTGGTCCAGAGAGGCCTTGCACAGCCTAGACACTAAGCGGGCCTCTGTCCTGGGGCTCAGGGCAGGTCACACCAGTCTGCAAGAACACATTTCACGATGACCCACCTCTACCTGTTTGCTTGGGCTGGGGTCTCCAAGGAGAGTTCTGAGGGCTGGAGAGACTCCCCTAGCACACCGACAAAGGCGTGCCCTTGACGATGGTTATGAGCGGCACCAGCACGGCCCCGGTGCCCTTGACGATGGTTATGAGCATCACCACCATGGCCCCGGTGCCCTTGACGATGGTTATGAGCAGCACCACCACTGCTCCGGTGCCCTTGACGATGGTTATGAGCGGCACCACCACGGCCCCGGTGCCCTTGACGAGGGTTATGAGCGGCCCCAGCACGGCCCCGGGAGAGGTGGCACTAACTGTAGACGTCCTGTGGGCGGGTGTCCTGAGTGTGCTGGATTCTGGAACACCAGGAAAGGAAGTTTCTGGGGCTCACCTCAGGTCACGCCGTCTGGGGAGAGGACCTGGCCATTCTCCCCAGCCTCAGCACAGGAGTGGGGCTTGCAGGTCAACGCGGGCCGGGCCCACAATGAAAGCTTGCTGTGGCCCAGAATTTCACAGGACTCACCCAAGATTCTCCTGAAGAGCTTAGAAAGGAGCTCACTGGGGACCAGCAGTTGGCGTAATGGCTATGTCACTGGACTTCCATGTAGTCGACCACGGTTCGAGTCTTGGACCCAGTGGCTTAAACTCATGCTGGGCGTGTGTGCG
>NW_006160087.1:1456532-1465295 GCF_000334495.1 Tupaia belangeri chinensis | reverse complement strand
GACACGCTCAAGTTCTTCTTCTCCTTATTTTTTTTTTTTGAGCTTATTTAGAGCTTTCTTATTTGGTAAAGGGAAAAAGAGAGCGAAAGCCAGGCAGCTTCTGAGATGCTCCTGACTGACCTGATGACCTAGGCGGGTCACTGAAGTGTGGTGACTGACTGACCCGATGACCTAGGCGGGTCACTGAAGTGTGGTGACAGCGAGGTTCCCCTAGGTCTTCAGGTCCCCTCCTGCCTCTCCCCTCCTCTCCCCTTGAACCTGCGTCCGCTGAGGGCAGTGGGCAGTGGTTTTCCCCTGCGTGCCACATCTCAGATTCAGGGATTTACAACTTTCTCTCCTTTTCCTCCTGCTATGCTCAAGATTATCTGGCCTTTGAAGGTTTAGTCATATTTTTCTATGAGGTTCTCTCTTCTTGGTATCTCTGATGGGGTTTCCTCTGATAACACTCTCTATTTCTCTTAAAGAATTGGGAAACTTTCCTTCTTTTCTTTTCTTCTTTTTTTTCCCCCCACAAAGCTCATGTGCTCAGCAGAGAGAGAGAGACAGTGAGAGGGAAAGTGATAAGCCACCCCCAGGGGACCACGCGGCAATCCTTTCTCCTCCACTCTCCTCCTGGATTTTGGGCATGCACGTACACCTACCCGTCCTGGCTTCCAAGCTGCCAGGTCTGGGACTCGTACCACGGTTGACCACGTGGGAGCCCAGCATCTTAACCACCAGCCACCTGCTGGCCCCTGGAAGGTATGAACTTTGTCTCTCCTAGGGTCAGTTTTAGTAAATTATACCTTCCCAGAAAAGCATTCATATAATCTGTTTATTCAAATATATTTGTGTAGATTTGTGCAAAACAGCCTCGTAAGTAACACTTTCTTTTGCTTCGATAGCTTCATTCTGTTTTTCATATCTTGTTTTTGAATATTCCTGCTTGCTCCCTTTGTTCTCGATGATCTTACCTAATGGTTTGACCATTTTGCTGCTTGGCTTTGAGCATATCTTTTTATTTACTTTTCAGTAAAGCTGTTTTTTCCTGTTGTAAAGCTCATTAATTTTTTTTGAAAAATGCAACTTTTCTGAGATAAGACTTATGTATAACAAAATGTGCAGATTTTGAGTGCTTGGTTCGGTGGCCTGTGTATCCAATACCACGATAAAAATACACACCCCTCCCATCACACGGGAAACAGCCCAGCCGCTGGTCGGTAGATAAGGAATAAACAAACCGTCCTGTGATTGTGGCAGGAATAACACCAGGAAACTAAATGGGGGGCGGTACCCCATGCACACGCGCCTGGCATGAGTTTTAAGCCACCGGGTCTGGGATTCGAACCGTGGTCGGCTACATGGGAGTCCAGCGACAAAGCCATTACACTAACTGCTGGTCCCTGGATATTAGTCTTTTAAAAGAATATATCATATGGGCAAGCCTGTACCCTGGGGGTTAAGGCAGCTGGAACCCACACAGCTGACAAAAAAGAGGTGCCCTCACACCCCTTTGCAAGCAGCAGGACCTGCTCCATGCTGCTGGAAATCACTATTTCTACAACCAGAGATTAGTCCCGTGTAGGCCAGAACCTCACACGACTGGTATCGGACACGTGTTGTCTTTGTGTTTGGCTTCTTTCACTAAACATAGTATTTCCAAGATTTAGCCTGTGCTGTTTGGGGTACCGCCCCCCGTTTAGTTTCCTGGTGGTATTCCTGCCACGATCACAGGACTTTTTTTTATTCCTTATCTACCGACCAGCAGCAGGGCTGTTTCCCGTTGTGCTTCATTATGGAATTCATGTAAAGATCTTTTTGTGGATCTAGCTTTCATTTCTCTTGGGTAAATAACTGGGAGTAGACTTGCTAGGTGGCAGGAGAGGTATGTGTTTAACTTAACTGCCCATCGGTTTTCCAAAGTGACGGCACGATTTCACATCCAACCATCAATTTATTCCAATTGTTCCGTATCTCTGCTAACGTAGTATTGCTAGTCTTTTACTTCCTTGTAAAAAGGTTATTTACGTCTTCAGAGAGAGAGCAGGAGAGTTAGAGAGACACACTCCTTCCAAAGTTCCCCGCGTTCAGCGGGCTCAGATCCCAGGCACGGACACGTGTGCCTGGCGTGCTCAGGGAAGATCGGGGCGTGAGCCCAGGACCTCTTCTCCGTGGATCGCTGTGTTCCCACTGTGCTCCACCTGGCCCGAGTCTTTTACAGTCGCCATTCTAGTGGGCGTGCTGTAACAGTTCACTGTGGATGTAATTTGCACTTCCCCGCCGAGTAGTGACACTGGGCATCTGTTCACGTGCTGGACGGCCACTTACAGACCGTGTTTTTAAAACCTTGCTTAGTCTCTTGTCCATATTTGTATTGGGTTATTTTATTATTGAGTAATAAAACTTCTCTACTTAGTCTGGATGTAAGTCTTTTTTTTTAAGAGGTTTTTGCTATAGGGCATGAGCGCTCGCCAGACAGACAGAGACAGAGAGACAGAAAGCGAGAAATCACCCCTTAGGGGGATGGCCACGCCACAATCCCTTCTCCTCTATTCTCCTTTCAGGATCTTGGGCACACATGTACACGTGCCCAGCGTGAGTTTTAAGCCACCGGGTCCGGGATTCAAACCGTGGTCGGCTACATGGGAGTCCAGCGACATAGCCATTACACTAATTGCTGATCTCTGGATGTAAGTCTTTTAATAGAATATATCATATGGGCAAGCCTGTACCCTGGGGGTTAAGGCAGCTGAACCCACACAGCTGACAATGAGGTTTGAGTCCCGAACTCGGCGACTTGGAAGATGGCGCTGGGCGTGCGTGTGTGTATGTGCTAGCATGCCCAAAATCCCGAGAGGAGGGAGAAGTGGAGAAGGGACTGGTGTAGCCATCCCCTGTAGGGTAATGGGTCATCTCTCTCTCTCCCTGGCAAGCACATGCACCCTATAGAAAAACAAAAACAGAAACAAAAAACTGTGTGTGTGTGTGTGTGTGTGTGTGTGTGTGGTGAATATCGTATTTTGTAGTTTGCTTTCATTTTTCTCACATTTACTTGTGTCAGTTTTTCTTTCATGCATTTTGAAGCTCTTTTATTATCTGTGTGTACAGTGTATCTTTTTAATGGAATTCGCCCTCTGTCACTATGAAATATCTGTACTTCTGGTAATACTCGTTGTTTTTGGTATTACCAGAAATTTGTTTATGTTTCATATGATAGCCATCTTCAAAGTATGATTTTTTTCTCTTTGACTTGCAGTATACATGGTATTTATATTTAAAGTTGATCTCTTGTAGAAAATAGTTGGTTCTTGTTTAAAGCCTTCAAATTCTGGCATACTTTTTATGAAGTATGCCCTTATTGATATAAACATGTTATTGTAGAATATTTATTCTGTTGTGCTGGTTCCATGGCCTGGCAGTTAAGGCAGCTGGATCCCACATGGCCGGCTGTGTGGTTCGGGTCCTGGACCTGGTAGCTTGAGAAAAGCATTCGGCATGTATGTGCACGTGTGTGTGTGTGTGTGTGCGCACGCACGCACATGAGTGCCCAAAATCCTGAGAGGAGGAAGAGATGGAGGAGAAGGGATTGTGATGTGAACATTCCCCACTGGGGATACTTTCTCCTCTCTGTCTCTGTCTCTCTCTGGCTAGTATATGTGCCCTCTAGCAAAAACAACAACCTCGTCTCCCCCCATATTCTATTAGCTACTTATTTTTGGTCTGCCATGGAAAGAAGTATATATGTATATATGTGTATATATATTTTTTTTTTGAGAGGTTTTTGCTATAGGGCATGTGTGCTCACCAGAAAGACAGAGAGAGACAGAGACAGAAAGCGAGAAATCACCCCCTGGGGGGAAGGCCACGCTGCAATCCCTTCTCCTCCATTCTCCTCTTGGGATCTTGGGCACGCACACACACGTGCGTGAGTTTAAGCCACTGGGTCCAGGACTCGAACCACATTCGACTACGAGGGAATCCAGTGACATAGCCATTATGCCAACTGCTGGTCCTGGAAAGAAGTATATTAAAATCTCTCTCCAAATTGTGAATTTGTCCCTCTCTCCCTGTAGTTCTGTCAGTTTTTCATTACTTATTTTGACATTATGTTGTTAGGAACATAGATGCTTATGAGTATGATATAGCCTTGATAAATTATCCGTTCTGATATGAAATAACCCTTTGCTCCTTTTAGTGTTTTCTAACTTACATTTCATCTCATCTGATATTAACCCCAGCTTTTAGAAGTCGGTATTTGCTGCGTCTTCTGAAATGTTTGCCCCGTGCCAATGACAAGCGACATCTTCCTAGCGGTGACCTAGGGAGGCAGGCGGAGCTGCTCAAGTCTCCGTTCACGGAAAACCTCAAACAGGTTTAGGTGCCTTCGTAAACCCATCTGAGTTTCTGTCCTTCAGCCAGTGGTCGGGTCTGGTTACACAGACTGTGGCTGCACACGTGTGCTTCGTTTTCCCACCTTACTTTGTGTTTTCTGTTTATCGTGACTTGCTTTTGTGAGTAGGGCAGGGCTGGCAGTTAGGCCGGTGCTTCCCTGAGGTTCCCGTGCTCAGTATGCAATTCCAGGGAATGCCCAGGTAGGGAAAAGGAAGACGGACATGAACGTGGCCCCTGTGGCTGATTCACAGACCCAGACCTCGGCACACAGCCGAGAGCACTCATTCTTCCACCAACATTCACCACGTGACCTGTGGCCTCTCACTTCACGGCTGGGGACTGAGCTGAGAAGCAGGAACAGGAAGCGAGGTCAAGCAGACGGCTCAGGTGCTTACCTTCACATATTGGGGGTGGGCCTTCAAACTGCAGGTGGGTTCCAAGTTTGCAGGTCAGGATCTCACTCCCCACCAGGGTGAAGCCGGGGAGGCACCTGTAGCGTACGATGTCACCTGTCGAGGAGACCAACATGGGGATCCCTCTCAGTCTCAGCAGGGCTGACCGCACCCCTTGAGCCCACCTCCAGGTAAGACAGCCAGTGGGCCGTGTTCCGTTTGGACTTAGATAACTAGCTCAGCTCTGATTAAATGGCCCAGAAAGCTTACAGCCGCGTACTGGGGCTTCCCTCTCATCGCTCAGCCTTGCCTGAGCCTAAGAAAAGTTCATATTCTAGGAGATGTTATACTACCTTGCAAGGGTTTACTTCTCAAAATTATCCTGCCTTGAGTCACAGGAGGAAGTTGCTTTCCTGGCTTTTCTTCCTACATATGGCTAGAAAGGAGTGCGACTGGACTTTGGGTGCAAACTCAGTTGACAGAACATCAGCTTTCTTGTATCGGCCATGGCTGCTCTCCATGGATGGGAGAAGGATGAGCCCTGCTAGGTGGCCAGTCCCCAGGGCTGCTCGGCCCTCACTGCTGACCCTTGGTGCCTAGGCCTTGCTGGTTTGGGAGGTGGTACCTAGGTTGAATTCTTCATTCTCTGTAACGACTTCAGCGTTGGGGAGGATGGTGGGAGGAGGGCATTTGGTGAGTGGATAAGCTGAAAAAATAAGAGCAGACAAGTCAGCGTAAGAGTATCATTCTCGGGACACATAGCCATTCATGTTTAATTCTTCAGTTTCTTCTTCCTCATTCATCCACACAAGAGCTAATACTACTGGGTCTTCAGGAAAGTCATGACTACTTTTCTAGGCGAAATGGATTCCAGTGGATTTTCTGTGCAAAAATGAGACATGACTTTTCTGATGACCCAATATTTAACTATACACAGGGCCATTTTAGCCAAGTACCATTTTGGTTATTTTCTGTCATCTTCATTGAAATTAATAATAAACGAGGGAGGAACCTAAGAGGAAGCCAGCGCCAGTCGCCAGGGCTGGCGGGAGGAGAGAGGAGCTTTCCTGAGCACCTCCTCCGTCAGTCTGTCCCCTCCGATTCTCAAAGAATAATTTCATAGATACTCTAGTGTCAACCACTTAGGTTTCCAAAGCCTTGCAATTTAATATAAAACTGTGGTGAGATCCCTCCACACATGCGTCTAATGTAATTTTTCCCCTTTTTCTTTAAAGTAGGAATGATGAATGGACCTGACCTTTTGAAAGTTCAGGCTTTCCCTGCTAAATGTCAGTAACCTATTCCTGGAAATCAGATATTCTGTACAGACGCTAACCCCTCCGCCCATCATTTTAAGTGGGAAAAAAATTGCAATGTGCTTTTCATCAACCCAAGACCCCCAAGTTATCTAAAACACAATACAATACCTGCACATGAAAATGCAACAAGCCATTACGCTTCAAGCTGAGTACCTAAGACACCCTTCATGATCACCCGGTGACACGGTGGCTCTGAGGATGGCACGCACACTTTCCACTGGGCCATAAACATTCCGGGCAGCAAGCAGACTTCCTCAGCCCCAGCACCGTCAAACTCCAAGTCTAACTAGGAAGGCATGGTGGGGGCGTGCTCAGGGCAGGCGTGAGGTGCTGGAGCACAGTTCACAAAGAGCAGCACGGGGTGGCCCCTCTCAGAGCGGGCAGCTTTGGAGATGCTCACTCCCGTGGTGGGCCCGTTCCTCCTTCCAAATGTCCATCCAGACGTTTGACACTCTGCCAACTGTAGTCGAACTACATGGAAGTGTACATGTCACACCTTGAGGATTTTCCTGCATAAACTTTCATTTCAAGCGTATTTTTGCTTTGTGGCTGAAAACGTTGCCAAGTGGCTAAACCTTGATGTAACAGAAGCCGGGGGACTGCGCTTGCCTTTGACGCATTCTTCATTCTGTTCTCCAGGAACAAGTGTTCCACTCGGTACTGTCCACACTGCATGCTGCCATCGTCCTTTCATCTAGCTCATTTAACATGGGTCTACTGAGGGCTCACCCGGGTCAGGCACTACGCCAGGTGCCGAGGACGCAGAAAGAAACAAAATGGGCAGTTTTGCTCTCACAGAACTTAGGGCCCCTTGGGAAAGACAGATATCCTTTGTAAGCTTTGTCAGCTTGATCAAGATAAAAAGTAGCATTTACTTTCTTTTAATTGGCATTTATAACTAATTAGCTTAAATATTTTCTCGAATATTAATGTGCTGTCTGCATGTTTCTTTTTATCTGTCTATTCATATCGGTTGTCCTGATTTTTCTCATGAATATATGAACTCTATGAATATTCAAGGTTAATTTTAGTCTGTCGGTTTATAAATGTTACAGTTTATCATTGGCTTAATTTTAATTTTATGTTTATTTTTAACTTGCTATAGGGTGTGTGTGCTCACTGGAGAGAGTGAGAGTGAGGAAAAGAAAAAGCGAAAAAGCGCCATGGATGGCTACGCCACAATCCCGTCTTCGCCGTCCTCTCGGGAGTTTAGGCACGTGTGCACGTGCGCCTGGCACAGTTTCAAAGCCACCGTGTCTGGGACTCAAACCTCGCGGTCGACCACGTGGGATCCAGCGCCTTAACCACCATGGCACCATCTAGCCCGTCAGTACTTGATTTTATTCATGCCACTTTCTTCATTCTTGAAAAATCACAGTTTTATTTAGCCACCGATCATTTTTCTTACCAGTTTTTAAAAACTGTAGCTTCTATTTCCAGCCTCATACCTACCTTTAAAATTTCTAAGGTATACTTAAGTTTTCCAGAAAAAAAAAAACACACACAATAAACAGAGTTTGGGTATTTTATATCTTGTGGTTATTGTAATGGGGTAATTTCCCATTCCACTTTAAATCACTTTTGAAACAATTACAGATTTCTGCTCTGTGCAGAGAAATGATGGAGTCCTGGTGAGTAACAAGATGAAAACTGGAATCCCACCGCGTCGGCGGGCCGTTGCTCACGGTCTGGTGTGTGACCTTCGATCTTTTACACGCCCCTCCCACACAGCCTACACTGACAGCGTGCCCCTCTAGCTATGTCCCCGGCAGGACTCGCAGGCAGGCAGTGGAGACCGGCTCGCTCGGGGCGAGGCACTGAGGCCTAGCCAGGTTCTCTGTGCGAGTGAGCCGGGAACTTGTGTCAGGCGGCAGTGTGCCCTGCGGCAGGCGCCGGGGGTGATCGGATGCCCTAGTCCTCTCGTCTCTTTCTGGGCTCGTCCTTCTTCAAGATGATGAGTGTGTGCGCTGGACCTTCCAGCCGAAGTTTGAAAAGCCAAACTATCACTAGCTTAGGGAAAAAATGTGGTTCCCATGGTTCATTTGAGCTTATTGCGTGACTCAAGAGTCTGCTTTGGGGTTGGGGGTCCAAGTCCATCCACATTAAAGTGTCTTCCTTTGCCAGTGGATGGCCACACCACAATCCCTTCTCCTCCACTCTCCTCTCGGGATCTTGGGCATGCACACAAACATGCCCGGCATGAGTTTAAGCCACCGGGTCCAGGACTCGAACCGCAGTCAACTACGTGGGAGTCCAGCTACATAGCCATTATGCCAACTGCTGGTCTCTGCCCTTGGTTCTTGATGATCTTTTCCCTAAGACCCTCACCAGGACGGGGCGACTGTGGTCTAGGGCCGGCATCCAGGATAAAGGCACCCTCTAGTTAGATCATCACCTGAGCCCTAAAATCACCTGCTGTTCTCATTAAACATACAAGAAACATTTCCCTAAGTCAATAGACTACATTCTGTATGAATGATTTTTTAAAGAATTATCTATTTTAATTTTATTTATTGATCTATTTATTTGTTTATTTATTTAAATTTGCTATAGGGCATCTGTGCTCACCAGGGAGAGAGAGAGAAGGAAGCAAGCCACCAGGTCTGGGACTTGAACTGTAGTCAGCCACGTGGGAGTCCAGCACATCAACCACCACACCACCTGCTGGCCCCATATGAATG
>NW_006160087.1:1452006-1456519 GCF_000334495.1 Tupaia belangeri chinensis | reverse complement strand
TATGTGTGAGACATATATAAATTATATAGTTTACATCTCTTATTTTTTACATTTAGATTATTTCTATTTTCCCTGTTATTTTAATAAATGTCTTTATTTTTTGAGTTTTTTTTTTTTTTTCCTTAGGGGTGAGTGTGCTCTCTGGAGAGAGAGACAGAGAAAGTGAGAAATCATCCCCCCGAGAGGATGTCCACACCACAATCCCTTCTCCTCCCAGGATCTTGGGCGGGCACACACACGCATACACACGCATACACATGCCCGGTGTGTTAGGTTGAGGACTCGAACTGCAGTCGGCCATGTGGGAGTCCAGTGACATAACCGCTCTGCCATCTGCTAACCCCAGGGCATATCTTCATACACACATCTTTGCACACTTCCCGGAAGTAAGACCGCTGGTTCTAGATTACTGTATTAGTGACCCACTGATACAAATAACACAAACCGGTTCAGGCTAGAATAAGCCAACAAGCTCCCAGAGAAGAGAGAAACCAAGGGCAGGTGTGTAGTCAGACATCCAAGAGGCCGAGGCCAAGGACCGAAGGGCCCTCAGAAACCAAGACGCAAGGTCTCGAGTGTCTCAGCTACTCCGGAACACGGGACGCTCTCCTCGGCGCACACGGACAGGGGCAGAGGGCGGTTCACGGCACTCGTGAGGGGATGAGTCCAGGCAGAAGCTGAATCTCTCTGATCCAAGAGAAAACATCCGATGACCCGTGAAGCCACCTCTGGGCCACGCTACTGGCCTGGCCTGCCCTCCGCAGCCTCGTGTGCCTCTCTGCCCCGGGGTGCGGAAGGGGAGGAGAACTTGCATTTACGGAACCCAGTGCTGGACGCGCTCACCTCAACAGACCCAGAGTCCCAGGTCACTGTGAGGACACCAAGGCTCAGAGAGGCGGAACGACTCGCTCAGAGTCACGCAGCTAGGGAGTGCGGGGCCTGGCACCGAGCCCAGCCTAGACCTGAGAGCCCAGCCCTTTCACCAGCTGGACCATACTGACCAGAGAAGGCGATGGCGAAGATCCCGCCCATGGCCGCGTCACGGTGAAACCTGAGCAGGACCTGGTTGGACGAGCTGTGCACCATTTTCTTGGCCAAGCTGCGGGTGAAGACTCCGAGTGGTGGCGCCGTCGGCTGTGGCCCATCCCTGCACATAAGAAAGAAGGTCTTGGCGTGTCACCATAATGGGACTGCCTGCTCCACCCAGGGCCCCAAGAGTCCTGGAGCAGGAAGCTGGGACTCTCTTCCACCCAGCACTTCTCCCAGCCCCGAAGTCTCTCTCCACCCTCTCCCGGTTAACTCGGTCTCCCCACGGAGTTGACAGAATCGGGGAAGCTCAGACTCCCCATTCCCAGTTCTTCTCCAGCCCGTCACCTGTCTTCCAGTTTTAAAATGAACTCGTTACAGCACACACAGACTACAGGACGCAGAGCTGAGCTATCTAGTCCAGAGACCACCAGCCAAACGTGGCTATTTGCATTTAAATGAATTAAAATGCAAAAATCCGCACCGCAGTCACCCCAGCCCCCCAGCCCCTGCACTCGTGGCCGCCACGCTGGAGAGCAGAGGCAGACTTCCCGTCATGCAGCACGTCCTGCAGGAGCACGCTGGCTCCACACTTCACAGCATCCCATGCCGGCGCGCTCCCACTTCTCTGGGGATTTGTCTTAGGTAGGCAATCGGTTTGAACTTTGGAAATTTTGAGAAAAAGCCGGGTCCATGCCCACTCCTTCACACACCGGTAGGTACTTTCACCGGTCCCTAGCAGGCCCCAAGCCGGGAGCCACTGTCCTCCCGTTCCCCTCCCGCCGGGGAGTCACGCTGGCTAGCTGAGGCTGAGCCCACTGCACGGTGTTCACGTGACACCCAGGAGGTGACGGCCGCTGGGAACCATTCAGCTCCTGGGCTTCTGGACCGACAGTGGGCAGCCCGGCTAGAGCTCCACCAGCACCCTCGCACTGGCCGAAAGGCACCCGGCCCTACCAGATGGTGATGAAGTCTCCGGAGGGCTCTGTTTGCAGCAGGCTGAGGTTGAGGCGGACGCCATGGCCAATCGGCACGGTGATCAGCCAGACGCAGTCCTGGGAGCTGGAGTAGGGGCTGGGGAACCCCGGGGAGTACACCGTGCCGTTGGATGAGCTGATGTTTCCGCCACAGGGCACTGCCAGAGAGAGGACAGCGGCAGGCAGGTGAGTACAGGCGCCCACCGCCCACCGGAGGTCAGCTGGCTTCCTACTGCGTCCCTGTCCAGGCCAAGAGGGATGGGCACTTTGGGGCCAGGTGACTGGAGCAATGGCACGGGCAGAGGCCGCTGGGAAGGCGAGAGCCTGGTGACCAAGGGAAGGAGGTGCCCAGGAGGAAGAGGAGCTGCTGGGTCAAGACGGGGAGCCGGGGAAGAGCCCCTCGTTCCCCTCTCCTGAGAAGCCACCCACGGTACACAGGGGTCAGGTGGGGAGGAGAGTAAAGTCCGCAGAAAAGCTGAGGGCATCGCGTGGGATCCGCCAGCTACTCCAGTGAACCGCTGGCTGGACGGGGTAGTTCGGAGAGTCCCAAAATTAAAGAGGGGGTTTGTTTAGAAATGACGCCTCCACTCCAACACGGGAGCTCAGTTCTGTGGACAAGGGCTCGTTTTCTACGGGTAAAGTGGCCCCCAGCTGAAGCACAGGTGACTGTCCTTTTGTCCTGTTTTAATGATACATTTCATTCAGCCCAAGATATCGGAGAGATGATCATTTGGGCAGGTCATCGATACAGACAACTGTGAATGAGGTATTTTTGCTTTGTTTGGACTGAGTGTGGTAATGCCCTTTCTAAGTCTTCCCTTTGCAGGACAAAGTCCAGCCTCTCCCCCGGGGAAACGCTGGTGGCCAGTGTAGAAAGGGGACTTGGATGCAGTGCACAGATGGGGCGGAGGCCGCATGGCCTCTGGTCATAGTCTGTCTCGGTTCTGGTTAGGGAGGAAGATGCAAGAGCCAGCCCCAGCTCCTTAGAGTCGTCCGCTCGGCTCTCTCCAGACACGCAAAGGCGGGAGATAGCGTTGGGCTGGAGGAGAGGGGGTGGGTGAGCTCTTAGGAAGACGTTTCATCCTCTCCTTCCTTTTGGAAGGGGCCATGATGAACGGTCGCCCTCTGCCCCTCGGCCCGCCCCTGGGCTCCCATACCCTCGTGTGGGCCTTCTCTTCCAACAGGGACATCTAGACGTTCTAGATCTTCCCGGGGATGGGCATATCTTCCCCACAGCCCCTCCAGCCCTCCCTGGTGCTGGCCCAGAGCCTCCCAGGACCCCCTCCTGGCCAGGCTGGTCACGTCCATGTGACAATAGAATGGACGAGGTTTGCCTGCCCTCGCAGCACTGGCGAGTCTGAGCAGGCAGGGGGAGGCCGATGGCTCTGGATCTGACTCCATGACCGGCCCCCGAAGATCAACGGGGTGGCGCAGGGACATACCTTCACACTTGGGCAGGGGATGGTCCCAGTTCCGGTTGGTGCCGTGTTGACATGTGAGGACAGGGTGGCCAGTCAGCTGATATCCTGGGAGACACTCGAAGGTCACCGACTGCCCGACGTTGTAGCCGGCTCCCCTCACTATGCCATTGGCAAAGGGCTCTGGGTCTGGGCACTCTTGAAGTTCATAGGCTGGAAAAGATGGGGACAAAGGTGGCTTTACTCCCCACGGAGAGAAACACGGGGAGAAGCACCAGGACCGGCCTGAGGCGGACCTTTGCGGTTCACTAGCTGCCGCCTGTGGGCGAGTTATTTAACGCTCTGTGCCTTAGCGCTCTCACTCACAGAGTTATCTGAGGACGGGGCAGGACCTGGTCCAGTACTGGCACGGGTAAGAGCTCAAGAAATGGGCCTATTACTGGCATTTCCACGGGAAAGGGAGGCTCAAGGGAGACAGTGCGGGGTTGCACCAGCATCCACCTAGCACCTACTGGGGACCAGGCACTGGCTGAGGTCGCTTCACACTGCCCATCTCATTTAACTCTCGCGACTTCGGCCGAGACCACAGACATCGGGTGCCGGGGAGGGAGAAACTTGCGCGGGGTCTTCCCAACTCTGGGAAGTTAGGACCGATCGGGAAGGAAGAAGTCCGGTGGGTGCCAGCCCATCTGTGGCAGAGGGAGTGGCCAAGCTGAAAGGGCGTGCGACCAGCAGTGGGCAAGTCCCTCTGGAGCTGCTCCATGGGAGAGGCTGGGCCTGACAAGAAGGAAGTGGCTGAGTCCTGCCCAGCACAGAGAAGCCACAGAGGGATCACGTGCTTCAGGACAAAGCCTCCGATTAATCGCGTCCACTGGACCAAGCGGAACCTCTGTGGTGGCAGCAGGGCACGGCGTTCACAGGAAGTGGTGGGAGGGACAGGATGCTCCGGCGTGGGGCTTCTCCGTGGAGGCAGGTGCGTTCACCACATGTGACACCACACCACTTAGGACGACCCGGAGCTAAGGCGGCCCGCGCTCCGCGATGCCGGCTGGGCAGGTGTTTTTGTTCCGCATGGTCCGGGGGGTGCGTCAC
>NW_006160087.1:1445494-1450865 GCF_000334495.1 Tupaia belangeri chinensis | reverse complement strand
CTGAGGTTTCCGCCACAGGGCACTGCCAGAGAGAGGACAGCGGCAGGCAGGTGAGTACAGGCGCCCACCGCCCACCGGAGGTCAGCTGGCTTCCTACTGCGTCCCTGTCCAGGCCAAGAGGGATGGGCACTTTGGGGCCAGGTGACTGGAGCAATGGCACGGGCAGAGGCCGCTGGGAAGGCGAGAGCCTGGTGACCAAGGGAAGGAGGTGCCCAGGAGGAAGAGGAGCCGCTGGGTCAAGACGGGGAGCCGGGGAAGAGCCCCTCGTTCCCCTCTCCTGAGAAGCCACCCACGGTACACAGGGGTCAGGTGGGGAGGAGAGTAAAGTCCGCAGAAAAGCTGAGGGCATCGCGTGGGATCCGCCAGCTACTCCAGTGAACCGCTGGCTGGGCAGGCGGGCAGAGGCCGCTGGGAAGGCGAGAGCCTGGTGACCAAGGGAAGGAGGTGCCCAGGAGGAAGAGGAGCTGCTGGGTCAAGACGGGGAGCCGGGGAAGAGCCCCTCGTTCCCCTCTCCTGAGAAGCCACCCACGGTACACAGGGGTCAGGTGGGGAGGAGAGTAAAGTCCGCAGAAAAGCTGAGGGCATCGCGTGGGATCCGCCAGCTACTCCAGTGAACCGCTGGCTGGACGGGGTAGTTCGGAGAGTCCCAAAATTAAAGAGGGGGTTTGTTTAGAAATGACGCCTCCACTCCAACACGGGAGCTCAGTTCTGTGGACAAGGGCTCGTTTTCTACGGGTAAAGTGGCCCCCAGCTGAAGCACAGGTGACTGTCCTTATATAGCCAACTGTGAATGAGGTATTTTTGCTTTGTTTGGACTGAGTGTGGTAATGCCCTTTCTAAGTCTTCCCTTTGCAGGACAAAGTCCAGCCTCTCCCCCGGGGAAACGCTGGTGGCCAGTGTAGAAAGGGGACTTGGATGCAGTGCACAGATGGGGCGGAGGCCGCATGGCCTCTGGTCATAGTCTGTCTCGGTTCTGGTTAGGGAGGAAGATGCAAGAGCCAGCCCCAGCTCCTTAGAGTCGTCCGCTCGGCTCTCTCCAGACACGCAAAGGCGGGAGATAGCGTTGGGCTGGAGGAGAGGGGGTGGGTGAGCTCTTAGGAAGACGTTTCATCCTCTCCTTCCTTTTGGAAGGGGCCATGATGAACGGTCGCCCTCTGCCCCTCGGCCCGCCCCTGGGCTCCCATACCCTCGTGTGGGCCTTCTCTTCCAACAGGGACATCTAGACGTTCTAGATCTTCCCGGGGATGGGCATATCTTCCCCACAGCCCCTCCAGCCCTCCCTGGTGCTGGCCCAGAGCCTCCCAGGACCCCCTCCTGGCCAGGCTGGTCACGTCCATGTGACAATAGAATGGACGAGGTTTGCCTGCCCTCGCAGCACTGGCGAGTCTGAGCAGGCAGGGGGAGGCCGATGGCTCTGGATCTGACTCCATGACCGGCCCCCGAAGATCAACGGGGTGGCGCAGGGACATACCTTCACACTTGGGCAGGGGATGGTCCCAGTTCCGGTTGGTGCCGTGTTGACATGTGAGGACAGGGTGGCCAGTCAGCTGATATCCTGGGAGACACTCGAAGGTCACCGACTGCCCGACGTTGTAGCCGGCTCCCCTCACTATGCCATTGGCAAAGGGCTCTGGGTCTGGGCACTCTTGAAGTTCATAGGCTGGAAAAGATGGGGACAAAGGTGGCTTTACTCCCCACGGAGAGAAACACGGGGAGAAGCACCAGGACCGGCCTGAGGCGGACCTTTGCGGTTCACTAGCTGCCGCCTGTGGGCGAGTTATTTAACGCTCTGTGCCTTAGCGCTCTCACTCACAAAGTTATCTGAGGACGGGGCAGGACCTGGTCCAGTACTGGCACGGGTAAGAGCTCAAGAAATGGGCCTATTACTGGCATTTCCACGGGAAAGGGAGGCTCAAGGGAGACAGTGCGGGGTTGCACCAGCATCCACCTAGCACCTACTGGGGACCAGGCACTGGCTGAGGTCGCTTCACACTGCCCATCTCATTTAACTCTCGCGACTTCGGCCGAGACCACAGACATCGGGTGCCGGGGAGGGAGAAACTTGCGCGGGGTCTTCCCAACTCTGGGAAGTTAGGACCGATCGGGAAGGAAGAAGTCCGGTAGGTGCCAGCCCATCTGTGGCAGAGGGAGTGGCCAAGCTGAAAGGGCGTGCGACCAGCAGTGGGCAAGTCCCTCTGGAGCTGCTCCATGGGAGAGGCTGGGCCTGACAAGAAGGAAGTGGCTGAGTCCTGCCCAGCACAGAGAAGCCACAGAGGGATCACGTGCTTCAGGACAAAGCCTCCGATTAATCGCGTCCACTGGACCAAGCGGAACCTCTGTGGTGGCAGCAGGGCACGGCGTTCACAGGAAGTGGTGGGAGGGACAGGATGCTCCGGCGTGGGGCTTCTCCGTGGAGGCAGGTGCGTTCACCACATGTGACACCACACCACTTAGGACGACCCGGAGCTAAGGCGGCCCGCGCTCCGCGATGCCGGCTGTGCAGGTGTTTCCGTTCCGCATGGTCCGGGGAGTCCGTCACTGGGAAGTCGTCACAGTAAGGGGCAGGTCAGAGTTGGGCAGCCATGCCGGGGCAGGTGGGGAGCTCAGCCAGAGGTGAGGCACGGCGCTGGCCACAGGGAGTCGGGTCATGGCTAGGAAAGGCTTAGTGGGAGCGTGAGCCCCGTGTCTGGGGGGTGGCTGGGTGGGATGGGTCAGGCCTTTAGAGAAAGCCTCAGGGGGAGCCATGTGGACCCAAAGCTGGCAAGGAGTCTGCGGAAGCTAGGAACGGCCTTAGAGTAGCTGAGCCTCTCACAGAAGTGGCCTTGAGTGGAAGAAGCTGGGCTTTTTGGAAGAAGGACTTTGGTGAGAGAACCTGGATTGCTCCCATACTGAGCAAAATCTCAGAGTGAAGCTTCCCCGGAGGAAGCGTCGAAGGGAAGGGGTGGGCCTCCAGGGCAGAAGGAAAACCAAGAGGAGGAAGGGTTGACTTCCCCCTTCTGGGAGAGGGGCTGGGTTTGTCTGAAAGGAGACGCTGCAGTAGGGACTGACACGATCTCAAACGAAGTGGCATCATCGGAAACATCAGCCGTGGCGTTGTGAGATGTCCTGGCCAAGCATACATCTGCGACGTTTGGCTGGACCCTCACGAACCAGCCCCGGAGAAGCTTGAATGAGCAAGTTAAGCCTAGCAGACTGAAGCCCGTGGTGGAAGTGCTTTATGCTATTACTAAAAACTTGATGGGAACGTTTACCTGAAAAAGGGAAAAGGAAGCTCTGGCCTAGGAAGTTAGCGTCTGGCTCGGGGAAGGTGAGGAGTGAGGAGCTGGACTTTGTCCAGGAAGGCTAAGGACGTGGAGACCTGGGCCTGCTCGAGCAGGAACCAGCCCCACGGATACCTCGCCTCGGGCCACCATGCCAGAGCTGAGGCATTGACTTCTACAGTGCAAGCCCTGTCCATGGTACTTTGCTGCCAGACCAACACATGGGACGCCTGGTAGAGACCCATGTCTCCCCGAGGGGTACTGGCCATGAATTTGGGCCAAGTCCCTCCTGTGACAGGCCTTGGTCATCTGATGTGCTGTGACACGTTTGGCAGTCCCTGCGTGGTGCATGTGATAGGCAGGTCGCTCTCGGGTAAGGCCGGCCTCGCGACAGGCCCTTCATGGCCTCCCACAGACTGGCAGCTTTGTGATGCCCAGTGAGGTGGCACTGTCCGGTCACCAGCCCCACCTGCTAACTACCCCTAAGCAGGGTTCCCAGGACACTCTCTGGGACTTGGCGTTCCAGTCCATCTCCTGTCTTCAGGAAGGGAAGAAAGGTATTTTATTCATTTAAAAGAAAAGGCATTGGGCCAGCGGGTGGCATGGTGGTTAAGGGGCTGGATCCCACATGGCTGACTCCATGGTTCAATGCCCACTCCTCCTGGAGCTCCCTGAGCTGATGAACCTAGATGTGCTGACCAGTTTCCCCGGACACAGACACGAGCACTCAGAGGAGGAAGGAGTCCCTGTACAACCACACCCACCTCGAGGGACACTCTTTAAGGCTTCCCTAAACAACAAGCCCAATCCTCGTTCCTTTCCCCCTCTGACAGGAGGCGAGCGCCTTGTCCTATCACTTACAGAACGGAAAAGGTGGTGTCAGACATTTATATGCAGGGCTCCAGTCATGCAGGAAACATGGCCCAAAGTTTCATGAAGTTATGCTTTTCACAGTACTATACGTATAGCAGATGCATGTCAAGGCATAGCGAAAAGGTCTGGGAAAATACCAAAACAGCTTATTTCTGCGGAACATTCCTGGTTCTGGAGGCTATAGACAAAGAGAGATTTGGCCTGAACTATAGTGTTTTAATTCTCCTTTCCCTTTAAAAAATTTGTAATGTGCTTATGAATTATCTACATAATTAAAAAAATGAAGCTCAGGCAGCGCGTTGGCATGGCAGTAGAGCCTGACACCGTGAGGCTCCGGGCTCGTGTCTGCAGGCCGCCCTGAGTGTGCTGGGCACGTGCCCACGATCTGCAGCTGGCTGAAGCTGAGGGTGGGCTATGGCATGAAGACCCTCCCAGGGGTGCTGTGTCTTGGTCTGTCTCTCTCACCCAAGGAAGAAATTTAAAAACTTAAAATTAACTTTAAAAGTTGAAAAGCAATATTTATAGTTGGATCCAATTTTGGCTAAAATGTAATAATTTAGCTGCAACAACATATGTACATGAAGACGGGGGGGCATGCGCTGAGCCGTACAGTTGCCACCTCTGCCAGGGCAGGGTTGGGGCGGGGCATGGGAAAGTTTACTTTGTGATGTGTGCTGTGGACAAACGTCCGTGTCCCTCCCACACTCGGATGTGAAACCTGGTTCCCAGAGTGAGGGTACTGGCGTGGGACCTCTGGGGGTGACTAGGTCGTGAAGGTGGAGCCCTCGTGAGTGGGGCTGGTGCCCTTTAGGAAGGCCCCTCTGCACGTGAGGGCACAGCGAGGAGTGAGGAACTGCCGCAGCTTCACCTGGGACTCAGCAGCCAGGACTGCGGCAGGTCACTTCCTGACGCTTAGAAGCCCCCAGTTCATGGCATTCCGTTCCAGCAGCCCGAGCAGATGTGCTCGCCAGAACACGTCTAATGCTTTACATCTTTCACAAGCACGTATTGGTATTGGAAAATTCTAAAAATATCAAAAATGATTAGAGAAGAATCTGGGAAAGGAGTGACAATAAATGGATCCTTCGGTCACACAAGGAAGACGCTTGGGGCCCTCAGAGCCGACCACACGGCTGCATGCGTTGGGTCCAATCTCCACGCACAGGTGACAGCTGTCCTGTCACACAGCGATGGGGCTTGACCCTGGGAGCCTGCCAGGAGACTGGGCCTGCCACCGG
>NW_006160087.1:1437422-1444966 GCF_000334495.1 Tupaia belangeri chinensis | reverse complement strand
CACACACACACACACGCGCCCGGTGTGAGTTTTAAGCCACCGGGTCCGGGACGTGAACCGCAGTCAGCTACGTGGGAGTCCAGCGACATAGCCATTACGCTAACTGCTGGTGCCACATGCCCACAGACTTGAAAGGAGAATGGAGGCGAAGGGATTGGGTGCGGCCATCCTCCGGGTGATCTCTCGCTTTCCCTCTCTCTCTTTAGAGTACACGTGCCTGTCATTTCAGAGCTCCATCCCGGGCTTATTTGATTTGACTGAGAATAAAGGTCAGGGTCAACACTTGATTTATTCTGTGCTTCCTGTGTCTAATATCAGTACATGGATGAAGATGTTTTGCTAAGGTAAACTTTTAACTTAAAGATAACCCCCTACACTTAGTAAGAATACACGACCTTCAATACTGGCGTTTTCTGGAGTCCTAAAGGTAATTCCGAATGGTAAGGCTGAGATGTGTACATTTCCCTGTCTGCTCAATTAAGAAGCCACACATGTTTACATTTCGATATCTTAGTGGGTTAGTCAAGATCTAACAACCTGGAGGTGAGAAGGGCCCGATGAAGCCTTGATGTATATATTGACACACTGGGGGATGAAGGAGAGGCATAAATACTTGTTAGTGACAGGATTTTCCCAATTAGACCCTATGGAGACTGAGACTCAGTAAGTACCAAGCATGGGAAATGCCCGCGTGTATCGTTAATAACTGCGAAAATCAGATTGCAAAATGGCATGTAGAATGCAATTCTAATTTTTGTATTAAAAACCCTGGAAGCATGTTCCTTTATTCACTGCCATATTTACTAGCATCTATCTTGTGTCAGGGCCAAGCTGGGCAGGTATTGTGCAGGGTGAGCAAGACACCCATGCCCTGTCCTCCTGGGGTTATGTGCTAACGGTTAAGGACGACACAGCTTTTATCGCTGCTTGTTGGGATCACAGAAAAGTGTTAATTAAAAACATTTACTCATCTGGGGCCAGCAGGTGGCGCAGTGGTTAAGGCACTGGAATCCCACATGGTGGACCACAGCTGGAGTCCTGGACCCGGTTGACTGAAAATCACACTGACACGTGTGCGTGTGTGTCCCAAATCCTGAGACGAAGATGGAGAAGAAGGGGTTGCACTGGGTGATTTCTCGTTTTCTCTCTCTCTCTTTCTGGCAATGACACATGCCCTATGGCAAAAATCTTAAAAACAAGTTGCTCACCTGTACTTTCCTATGTGCTTAGAATGAACCTTTTTCTCTTTTTTTTGGCATCTCATTAGAGAAGAAGACTTGACGTATGATGTGGAGGATCCTTCATCTCTTGCCCTGTCTCACCCTCTGCTTCCCTCCACAGGGGTCATTGCCATCGTGGATTTCGAAGATATTTTCTCATGAAATACATATCTGGGCTTATGTGTTTTAAACAACTGTGTAAATGATATCATACTATACATACAGTTCTCAAAAAATTGTATTCAACATTATGTTTTTCCAGGTCTATGCTTTTTTTTTTTTTTTTTGAGAGAGAGATCTTCGCTATAAGGCACATGTACTTGCCAGAGAGACAGAGAGAGACAGAGAGACAGAAAGTGAGAAATCACCCTCCAACCACGTGCAATACCTTCTCCTCCATTCTCCTCTTGGGATCATGGGCATGCATGCACACACACCCAGTGTGTTTTAAGCCTCTGGGTCTAGCATTCAAACCACGGTAGATAGACTACGTGGGAGACCAGTGACATAACCATTTCGTCATCTGCTGGTCCCTCGAGGTCTATACATTTCAATATACAAAAATACAGTTCATTCTTTTAAGAAAAAACAAAATTATTTATTTATTTATTTGTTTGTTATTATTTAATTTGACCAGAGAGAGACCGTGAGAGAGAGAAAGGAAAAGTGAGAAAGCAAGCTCCTAGGTCTGGGACTTGAACTGCGGTCAGTCATGTGAGACTCCAGGGCCCCAACCACCATGCCACCTGCCGGTGCCAGTTCACTCTTTTTTTCGGACAGGTTTTCACTATAGGTAGGGCGTGTGCGCTCGCCAGACAGACAGAAGAGACATAGAGACAGAAAGTGAGAAATCACCCCCCAGGGGGGATGGCCACGCCACAATCCCTTCTCCTCCATTCTCCTCTCGGGATCTTGGGCACGCACGCACACGTGCCCGGCGTGAGTTGTAAGCCACCGGGTCCGGGACACGAACCGTGTTCGACTACGTGGGAGTCCAGCGACATAGCCATTACGCTAACTGCTGGTTCCCCCAGTTCATTCATATTTAACTACCTATTTATTAATTCGACTTTATAAATGACCAGACCACACAGTTTGCTATCCTAATGAACATGCAGATATTTCCAAATACAGTTAATTTTGCGACGGGCATCTTTGTACATGTCATACGTGGAACCTCTGCTTTCCATGTCATCAGCACGTGTCCTTGCTTCACCCGAGAACACCGGCCCGCCTGTCCACTGAAGGGGCTTTTACCCTCGCCCAATTTCTGAATCCGGCTGTGTGGAAAGATCCAGCTTGCGACCGCCATCTCGTGGCAGCAATGTGCAAACGCAGTGGCTCGGCACATACTGAAACCAGGTGGCTCCCAGTCGGGTCCAACCTCACTTGAAAGCAAGAGATCCTGACCTCTGTGACTGGACCCCAGACCCTGAATAAGCTCCCGGAACTCGAAATAGAGAGCTCCATGTAGGGACTCACAGCCCGGCCGTTCCATCTACACTTCTCTGGCCCTCGCCACCTCCCCTACTCTGTCCTCTGAGGCGCTGCTCCAAGACCAGACTGGACGCAGTTACTGGCCCGCTGCGTTCGCTTTCTCAGTGTCTCAGACGACACAGCTGGGCCTCCTCCTTCAGAGGGTCACCAGCCTCTCTCCTCCCCTCCACCCTGGCTCAGTAAATGCCAGCCAGACTGATTCTCCTGAACGCCCCTTCGCTAATCAGAACGCCTGTGCCGGAAGGGTGACTAGCCTTCCCCTCGGAGGTCACAGGCCGGGGGAGCGGGGCAGCACTCACGTCCCTCGGGACATTTGTCTCCAGGAGCAAAGCAATGACTTGGGCAAGGTGACCCAAAGGTCAGGTCGTGGGTTCCACGTCAGCACAAGCCTCCAGCCCTTCAACAGCGACACTGGGGCTAACCCGTATTCCCAGTGCATAGCTCACGCATCACCAGCAATTAAATTCTGTCCTCAGACCAGTCCCCTCCACGCCCGACACCCTCCACACCTGGCATACTCTATTAAAAGAAAAAAGAAAATCAAAACCAAAAAGAAACTCCCAATTTTAAAGCCAGCTGGAATGTTCATATGAGAGAGGCAAATTCAATTTCACATTGACCTTGAATTAATTAGGATGACAAATTGAATATTGGAGTTAAAAGCACAACTGGTCTAGTCTCTGTAAAACAGTAAATTTTTTTGCTTTTTACCATCCCTGAGCAATTTCTCATTCCACATTTCTGGATTTTAATTCATTACTCAAATGTTAATAGTGGCGACCCCTGTGATTCCTGCCCCCATGTTTTCATCTCTGCCGTTCCTAACTGATCCTTGGGATTGCACAATAGGTCAGTGGAGGAGGAAGTGGGGAGTCGGTGCGCCGCAGCTGCTTGGCCAAGGGTGTGCCAGCAGGCTTGGGCAGGCGGCTGTTTGCAGGATGGGCGTGAAGGTCCCTCTCCCGAGGGGCTGCAGAGACTTACCGAAGCCCACGGGCAGTGCTACTTTCCAGGAGCAGTCCATGTTACTGGGGTAGTTGCCCGGGAAGCCAGGGCTCAGGATCACCCCCTCCATCTCCTCCACTGCTCCCCCACACTGCGCTGTGACAATGAGATGAGACCGAGGGTTAGGACCACGCCTGGCACCCACGTGGCCACGCTGATGGGTGGTGGCCCCCTCAAAGCAGCACTTTATTTTTTTTTAAGTTTTTGCCAGAGGGTGCATGTGCTCCCTAGAGACTGACAGAGATAGGAACAGAGAGAGGGAAAATGAGAAATTACCCGCCAGGGGGGATGGCCACACCACAATCCCTTTTCCTTCATTCTCCTCCTGGGATCTTGAGCACCCAGTGTGAGTTTCAAGCCACAAGCGCCAGGACTCGAACCATGGTCAACCATGTGGGAGTCAGCGCCTTAACCATTAAGCCATCTGCTGGCCCCGAGCAGCAGTTTTTAACCCTCCCCAAGTCACAAAGCCCTTAGAAAATCCCAAAGAAGCTCCCCAGACATCTGCAGGCAGGCAGCATGGAGTGTGATTCAGGAAGTGCCCACCCAGCACTGCCTGAGGGTCCACACTCCAGGCTACGGCGCTTGACCCAAGCAGGCCTGTCACAGGTCGGTCTCCTCTGTGACGACACCCAGGGAAAGTGGAAAGGGTCTGCTCCAGAGAAGTCTGACTGTTTCTCACACGCTCCCCGAGCCTCCCTCTCCTCACCTCCCGACCGACTCCTCCAGGGCTGAGAGGGAGGACGAAGGAGGGGCTGGCACGCGTGTGTGCCACTCTGCGCCAGGCTCTTACCAACGTACGTCCCACAGGTGGGAGGCGGGAGTGGCCCTCAGAGAGGTGACTGTGACTGCACTTTCTGGGAGCCACCCTGAGCCGTATGGCACGAGCCACCCGGGGAGGAGATGCCTGATGCAGAGTCCCGGAGGATGCAGGGCTGGGCACCCTGTGGCCTGCTCAGTGGACCTCACTTGCTTTCACATCTTGTTAAGAAGAGGAGAGCAGAAAGGGCCTGTCCCAGAGGCCTAAGCGGAGCGGGCTCCTGGCCTGGACAGCCTGGGCCGCAATCTGAGTTTCACGCCCCGTGACCTCTGGGCAGGTCAACCGTGAACCTGTTTCTCCAATGCAGAACGGAGCACTGAGAGCACGGGTTGCTCCGAGGTTTCCTTAGGGAGGACTGCCCTTGGCACGGGGCTGGCACAGCAGAGAACGCTCGCCCACGGCAGCTGCTGTGGTAGGGACAGTCTTGAAGGCCTCCCTAGTATAAGGCAGGGGACGTGCCTCGGCTGACCGTCACATCTCTGCCCTGCTCTGCAGAAGGCCAGGCCTGCACCCTGGGGAACTCACAGGAGGGAAGTGCCGTGATACCCAGGGGTGGCCCTCAGCTCCTCCCTCTCCCTTCCTACTCCCAGGTCAGCCTTGAGAGCATCAGAGAACCTTCCATTCCTGACTCGACCACCTTCTTAACCCAGAAGACTCAGCTTCCCCGCTGCAGACTGAGGTAACGCCACCTGGCCGAGGAGCTGCTGTGCAGAGCCCCGGGCCCTGCCCAGGGCTCGGAGGACACGCAGAGCACTTCCGTTTTCTTCTGGCCCAGTCTGACCGCTCCCGAGGGTGGAGACCTCGTCTCTCCTTGCATCTCTGATCTCACTGCTTAGCATGGTGAGAATGGAAACCAAGCAGGGCCCATCTCACGGGTAACCCTCGCGAGGACGTCCCAAACCTAGGTGCCCAGCTGTCCCGCCTGGGTCTGCTGACCATCTGGAACCAGAATGTTCTAGTGGGCAGCCCTGCCGTAATTCCTCACTTGGCGGGCAGAGCTTTCCCGGAGTCACGGCGGCCCTGGAGGAGATTACAGAAGCAGCGGACTAGAACGACTGGCTTGCAACAAACCCACGATGTCAAGCTTGCTTCTGATTTGAACTTGAACGCAGCGGTAGGGCACTGAGCTCCAATCCCTAAGGGATGGAGTGGGATGCAGTGGACGGTCCAGGCTCTCTTACCAATGCAGAGTGGAGGAGGGTAGTTCCAGCGCCGCACGGTTCCAGGCATGCACGAGATGTGGGCGTGGCCCTGGAGAAGGCAGGAACAGGGGTGAGTGAGCAGCCCCAGGAACTGTCCCCGACACAACTGTATGTGTGACCCAGAGTGGGGAGCTGGCTCGGGGCTTGGTGCTGAGGAATAAGTTATCCGAGACACATGGATGCACAGTGGGATGGGCTGAGGCAGAGGGACAGAGAGTTCTGGGAGGACAACTTCTAACCACCATCGCTAAAGAATTCTCTTTGGTAAAGGTTTCCGGTGCGAGTCCTTTAATTACTAAATTCCTGCATAGCATTCAAGAGAAAACTGGACTTCCTGAAGTCCAGCCCGGCCTAGCTCTGCAGGAGAACACTCGAACACTCGTTAAACTCAGCCGACTTTGTCTTTTGGACGAACAGCTCAGGAGGGGCTGATGTCCCCGGGAGAGCCGGAATTGCTTCCTGTTCTCTGGTGGCTGCAGCTCTGCTAGTGCAAAGCTGGTCAGTCACACTTCAGGGGACCCTGCCTGCTGCCCGGGGTGTCAGCGGGAGGTACCTGGAGGGCATATCCCGGCTCGCACTGGAAGGAGACCACATCATTGACCAGGTAGCGCTCGCCGGTCTTCACCCCGTTGCTGGGCACGGCAGGTTCAGGACAGCTGCTCAGGCCCACCGCTAGACAGGACAGAGGCAGACGGACAGGAGAATGGGCGGGCCGCAGCAGAGCCACAGGGCGCTGGGGGCGTGGCGGCAGCAGGAGCAGGGGTGCCTCCAGTCTGTGCTCGCCCTGTGGCCACGCTGGTGCTTCCCGGCCCTTCTCTCCGGCAGCACAGTCTGGGGGTCCGGAGGGGACTGAGGCTTGACACATCGAAGCTCCCCGGGATGGGCCTGGCTACCCTGCCCACCCTCTGAGCTAGGATCCAGGGAGCTTCCAGCTCGGGCTGTGCACCCTCAGACTCGGCACTAGCTCCTCTCTCATGGCTCCTGCCTCCTCCTCTTCTCGACTCCCTTCTGTCCCCCCTTACCTACGATGGCAACTCCTGCAGGCTAAGCTACTGTGAAGCGGGCAGAGAGGGGGAGAGGGGTCTGGCCAGCAACGCAGTCGTTCCGGGCTGTGCGTGGGGAGTCAGAGCCCACCCAGCCATCCGACTTCCGGCCTGGGAGCTTGAGAACCAAGCTGGGGGCATGTGTGTGCGCCTCAAATCAGACGGGATGAAGACATGAAGGAAGGACTGTGATGTGACCACCTGCTGGGGGCTTTGTCTGTGTGTTCCCCTCTCTGGTGAGTGCACACGCCTTCTGGTGATTAAAGAGAAAAAACGAGGACAAGAAGCAGGGAGAGCAGGGGGTCACGTGCTGTGGGGGCCAGCTGGAGCCCCCCGAGACTCGCTGTCCTGAGGAGTTTGCCGCAGAAGAGATTCCCACTGCCTTATTTCTCCTGCCGTGTTCCAAGGTCAGGCCAGCTCCTCTCTGGTGGACCGAGCAATCCCAATCCCAGGGGTCCTCACCCTGGACCCCATAACTGCCTCCTCCTTGTCCTTTACCCCGAGTCACTGCTGTCCTGGTCTACCCCGCTTGCGAGGCAACTTAGGTTTCTTAAAACTCACTCATGGGCCATCCTTGGTCAACAGTTTGAAACAGGCGCCCATCAGCGACTACACGGACTCCAGCCTCTCGTCTGGCATTCTGGAACCTTCAGGATCTTGCCCCCTTTCCAAATCACCTCCCCGGCTCTCCAATGCTCCATCGAGCTCCGCTGCGGCTCTTCTTTTTGTATTTTTTTTTTTTTTTTTTTTTTTTGTGTTT
>NW_006160087.1:1436892-1437299 GCF_000334495.1 Tupaia belangeri chinensis | reverse complement strand
GTGCGTGCGCTCGCTAGACAGACAGAGAGAGACAGAGAGACAGAAAGCGAGAAATGACCCCCCAGGGGGGATGGCCACGCCACAATCCCTTCTCCTCCATTCTCCTCTTGGGATCTTAGGCACGCATGCACACGTGCCTGGCGTGAGTTCTAAGCCGCCGGGTCTGGGACGCGAACCGTGGTCGACTACGTGGGAGTCCAGTGACATAGCCATTACGCTAACTGCTGGTCCCATCCCTTGGAATTTTGAGCACATGTACACGCCCAGCACGACCTGCAAGCCACCAGGCCAGGATGAAGACAATCAAGGAGCTGGGTCTGGAGCGTTTCGTCGGGGCCACCCCCCCTGCCTCGCTCTCCCCATCCTTCCCTGAACTCTAAGCAGCAGCTCAGTCCTGGGGGGGGCCC
>NW_006160087.1:1423081-1435055 GCF_000334495.1 Tupaia belangeri chinensis | reverse complement strand
CCGTGGTCGACTACGGGGGAGTCCAGTGACATAGCCATTACGCTAACTGCTGGTCCCATCCCTTGGAATTTTGAGCACATGTACACGCCCAGCACGACCTGCACGACACCAGGCCAGGATGAAGACACTCAAGGAGCTGGGGGTGCTGGGAGCCAGGATGTAGGGTTTGAGCCTGCAGGGGGCAAGCTGGTAAAGCGAGTGGGGTATCCCGCCACACAAAGACAGCAAAGAGGTGATTTTTTTTCCCCCTGGAAATGAGGCAGTAGAATGAGAAAGATTTAGGAAAGAAGGAGATCCTCGGAAGAACAGAGACATTCTAGGGAGGGGCTAGAATGAAATGTTCACTATAGAGACAGCACTGGAGAGAACAATGAAGAGAGAGCCAAGGATGAAACGTGAATTACTCAAGAAACCGAGGCACTTTTCGTGAGGATAGCTCAGATGTCTGGGGTGGGGGAAGTCTCAGAGGTTCCTGTCCTGTCCTCTGGCCTCAGAGTCATTGCTTCAGGAGTCTCAGGCCTTTCCTGTCAGGTGCTCACTTCATTCAACAGCAGCCTTGGCTCCAGCCTGGCCTCTCCCATCCGCCTGGATAATGTCCCTTTTTTGTGGAGACCCGGGAGGGCGTGTGTGGCATGCAGTGCTGACCCGATCAGGCTTCCAGCACCGCACGGCCTCCGCCTGCACAGGCCCATGCTGGCACCGGTGGTCAAGCCAACCATGCCTTCCTGCATTCTCACTTCTTTCCAAACCCAGCTCAAGCTTCCTCTCTGCAAGGCCTACCTGGCCAAGTCCAGTGCCCTTCCTCTGTACTTCCCTGGCATATCAGGCTGCACCAAAATTACTGTCTCCATGTCCATCTCTCTCCCAGACTTGTGTTTTTTGTTTTTAAATTTTGCCAGAGAGCATGTGCACTCACTAGAGAGACAGAGAGGGGGAGGGGGAGGAGGCACCCCTTGCAATGGGTCATGGTCATGCTGCATTCCCTTTTCCATTTCTCCACCCTGTTGGGATTTGGGCATGAAATGTGCCCAGAATGTTTTCAAGCCACCGGGTCCAGGTCTCAAACCATGTGATCAGTCATGTGGGACTTGGCTCCCTTGACCACTATGCAACAGGGCTGGCCTAGAATTGTTCCTTTAAAGGGAGAGGCCACATCTCATCCATCTTTGTCCTGTGGGCACCTATCGCAGGACTGGGGACACTGCAGGTGTTCGTTATTTCTTCATGACGTTTGCCTCTCTGACTGTGCAGGTGGAAGGGACATTCTCTCCTCTGGACCACTGTTCTACCCTGTAGAGACATGCACGGGTGCTCCCGCGCACTGTAACGCACATATGACTAGCTGTCTCCTCCGGGCACTGACTCATCTTGACCTTGCCCAATGCTCGCAGACCCAGCGAGGCGCCTGTGGGTAGAAATGCCCAGGAGCTCCTCGCTGGATGAACGGGTCACAGATGCGGCTGCCTACCTACCTTTCCTACCCAGTGGGGAAGAGGGTGGGGAAGGCCGTCCCAGGATGCAAGCAGTCTCCCCAGAAACCTCTTCCTTCGTGTTCCCACAAGGCACATCCACAACTCCTTTTCTGTTAAGAGGCCTTAGTTGTGACCCCTAGAGATGTTGGGAGCCAGGACATAGGGTTTGAGCCTGCAGGGGACAAGCTGGTAAAGCGAGTGGGGTATCCCGCCAGCAGGGGAGCTTCAGAGATAATCGCATCCCAGAACTAGGGGTTAGAGGGGCCCGATTCCAGGGCTGGAGGAGGGAAGCACCTCCATGTGCTTCCATCCCCAATCGTAAGCTGGGCCTAGGCCACGGACAGAGTCCCTCCCCACTCCTGGTGTGGCCATGGAGGGAGCACAGAGGTTCTGAGTAAGACACCTGGGTGAGAGCCTGGCTGTGCCACTCGCTGGCTGGGCAGCCCCGAGGGGTCTCAGACCTCCGCTGTGCTTTGGCCTCTTCCCCCTGGATAGGTCTGTGGCGGGGCTATGGGATGGGGATGGTGGGCACCAGTAGCTGGCTCCCCCGGGGGACCCACGCCCAGCCGACCCGGGTCCTTACTCTTTTAAAATTTTTTTTTGGAGAGGTTTTTGCTATAGGGCACGTGCGCTCGCCAGCCAGACAGAGACAGAGAGACAGAAAGCGAGAAATCACCCCCCCAGTGGGGAAGGCCACGCTGCAATCCCTTCTCTTCCATTCTCCTCTCGGGATCTTGGGCACACACGCACACACGCCCAGCGTGAGTTTAAGCCACCAAGTCCGGGACTCGAACTGCGGTCCACTATGTGGGAGTCCAGCAACATAGCCATTATGTAACTGCTGGTCCCTCTGGGTCCTTACTCTTGTACTCCAGGTGGAAGCCGGCCGCAGACACGCTGATGTCTGAGTAGAAGTGCAGGTAGAGCTGGTTGGAGGTGCTGTTCAGGAGGGCAGGCACGGTTGTCCCTAGGTGGGGAAGGCAGGGTCACTTCTGTGCAGCCTCCCGGGTGCCCACGCCCCTCCCGGCTCCTCTTGCTTTTGCTACCTACGAACCTTCTGCTCCCGAGGCCTGCAAGTGTCCCCAGTGACGAGGTGCCCTAAACAATGGATTAGCCTTCCTCAGAGTGCAGGGTCTCTCATGGCCAAGGGCCGGAACCTCCCCATTCTGCCCGCAGGGGCATGGGGCAGAGCCCTGAGCTGTAGGAGCCGGGCTCTTCAGGCTACCCAGGAGCTTGGGTTCCTCCCAGCCATGTTCAAAATGACCCTGACATGTATCTGGGCTATCCGGCAGTGTAGACCATGGATCTGGGACACACGACCCCTTTGTGAATCTTGGCCCCATGGAGTTCTGAGTTTGAGCTTCAGGTAACTGTCCTGGCCGCTGGGTAAAAACATGCACCAGGCTGAGCAGTCCACCATCGGGTGGGGTGTGGCACCGCCACTTAGGAAAAGTGCTGGCAGTCCCACAAAGCGAAACGGAGTTACCGTACGAGCGAGCAGTTCTGACAGGCGTGTGCCCGGAGAGCCACGGCATACGCTCGCACGACCACAGGAGCGTGGGTGTTCACGGCAGCATTATTCACTGAGCCCCGAAGTGGAAACAATCCACTTGCCCACCAGCGGAGGAACGGATCAACAAAGTACGGGCTAGCCATAGGACACGGCGCCAACACACCGCGGCCTGGTGAGTCGCACCCACTGTGCTAAGGGACAGAAGCCCGACTCGGGAGCCACACGTGGCATCTCACTGATCTGCGACGCCTGGGACGGGCGAATCCGCAGACGGAAAGCAGGTCAGCGGGGAGAGACGGGGAGTGAGCACCAACGGGGGCTTGGTTTCTTTCTGGAATGACCCAGAGCCCTGGGATCGGGAGGGCAGTAGTGGTGATGGCTGTAGAAGCCTGTGAGTGTCCAAAAAGCTAGAGTGTACCGCTTGAAACGGCGCTCTTGGCGTGTGCGTTCTCTCTCAGCGATGATGGCGTCTACCACGACCTCTGACCGAGCCCGGAATCCCCAGCTTACCCGAGAAACTCCCCAGCATGGTCACGGTGTTGTCCGCACCGTCGAACACTTCCAGGGAGTCCCAGTTCTGCTCTGTGACAAAGCTGATGACCTGAATCTGGGCAGGCAGAAGGATCGACTCATTGGCCAGGTGGCCCGGGTCCCTCCTCCCCGTCCTCCTCATGGGCAGTCGAGTTCACTGAGCACCTACTCTGGGCCCTTCCCAGGGGGTAGGACACACATCTGCTCTGGAGCTGGCGGCCAGTGGGGAGGACAGATGTGAAACAAGTGACTATCAGGCGGTGGGTGCTCCATGAGGCAGAGGGTGGGAACGCTGTCCAGCTGGCCTGCTCCGCTCTGGAGCGGTTCTCCTCACTTTCCAGACCCGATTGCATCCGGCTTCCCACGGGCAGCGCCAGTAACCGCTCCGCGCAGATCTTCCCAGCCAGGACCCGCGTGCTGCTGCGGCCCCGCATCTTCCTACCCTCTTCCAACCTCACGCCAGAGCCTGCGCCTCCACCCCTGTGGCCCCAGCTGCGTGCCCAGTGCGGTGCTCACAGCTCAGGCTACCACCGCAGCCAACCTGGTGGTGCGTGGCGGGTCTCCGGCCTCAGCTCACTCCTTCCTCTCTGCACAGTCTCTCCCCTCCCATCTTCCGCAATCTTAAGAAAATGCCCTTTAGGCACTTGAAAACATTTTCTGTCTCCTCCCCAGCCTTTGAACTGCAGTTCCAGACCGGCGTCCTTCCCTGCTGGCCTGAGCCAGGGTCCCCTCTCCTTCTCCCCTGGACTCTGCTCACACCCCTTGACGCTCCCTGCCCGCAAGCTGCGTGCTTGTCTGTCTGTGGGTCCCACCGCCGCGACAGGGCAGGGTTGTTTGACCCATCTCCTCCGCTCAGCGCAGCTCAGGCCTGCCAGGCCAGCGTGGTGGGCGGTCACCTCCCCTACCTGGATGCCGGCGCCTTCGGGGACCACGATCTTCCACACGCAGTTGAGGCTGTTGAGGTAGGGCTCTGGGAAGCCAGGGGACAGGATGGTGCCCTTGCGCTCTGTGAGATTGCCTCCACACGGCACTGGGAGGAGAGGCGGCTGTCAGAGGCTCTCCCTGGTGTCCTCGGGCTCCTCCCTCAGGACCCCTCCACATCGGCTCAGGCCCCACCTTCTGCTCTGGGCTTCCCCGGCTTCTCCTGACACAGACCTCCTTCCAGCCCAGCCCCTGCCTCAGCCGCCCTTCACAAGCACCCTTCTCCAGCACCCACGTGCCTTATTCATTTAATGTGTGTGTCTGCAGGGGGGAAGGAGGGGTGGCAAGAGAGAGAGAGAACGAGAGAAAGCACCCCTCAAGGGAGACGGCCACACTGCAACCCTTTCTCCATGCTCCTCTTGGCACCTCGGGCATGCATGCACACACCCTGGTGTTTCTCAAGCTACCGGGGCCGGGACTTGATCTGTGTAGTCAGCCATGTGGGATCTAGCTGCCTTAACCACCACGCCACCAGCTGGCCCAGCCTCCCACACACACCCAGCCCTAGCTTCTAGTCCTCGCACTCAGCCCACAGAACCGGGGCACTGGGCAGAGGGTCTCTGCCGGGACTGCGGCCTCCCCCAGGGAGAAGGGACTGGCTGCTGGCTGTCCAGGTCCTCACCCACACACGTTGGTGCCGAGACGTTCCACTGGGCCAAGGCCCCCGGCACGGGGAGGCACTGGATTTCCGGGGACCCCTGCAGGGCGTAGCCTGAGCTGCATTCGAAGCGGACGACGGCGCCCACCGAGAAGTCACTGCCCAGCCTCCTGCCGTAGCGGGGCTCGGGAACCGAGCTGCACTGCGTGGCACTGGTCCGGGGCACCGCTGCAGGGGACAAGGCACTGACAGGTGGGCCTCGGCCCTCTAGAAACTGGCCGGGATGGACACATGATGGGCTGGAACAGAGACAGCCTGGAGGGGAGGCCGGCAGGCTCTGGGGCCTTCCCTCAGGGCAGGGGTTGGGGGAGTCAGGGGGACGCCCGTTTCATGGTGGCCTGGCTGGACACATGGCATTCTAGCGGGTTTTCGAGTGGGAGGGTGAGGAGGGGTGAGATGCTTTGGCCTCTTCCTGTGTGCAAGGCCTGCCGGAGGCCCTGCTGTCCACGACCGGCCCCTCCTTTCTCCTGGCCCACAATGGCGAACCTTGAGCCCAGGCCCAGGCCCAGGGACAGTGCCCTGAATGGCAGGATCACCCCGCACAGGGATACAGCTCCTCCTGGGCTGCCAAAGGACCAGGACCACAGGGCCTCACAAGGGCAGGTGTTCCACTGGACAGGGGAGTCTGGGGCCCGCAGGCGAGAGCTGGGGCACGTCAAGATGTCGCCTCTCTGGGCCGGTGAGGACGGGAGTCAGCCCTGGTGACCCGCTCAGGACCAGCTGCCTGTCAGTGAGGCGCACCACCCTCCTCACAGGTGAGCAGCGGGCTCCGAGACGGGGACCAGCTGGTGCCGCAGGAAGAGGCAGAGCTGGGATTCGAGTCCACGTCCACCATGCTCAGAGCCTTGTTTCCCCCACACCCCGCTGTGCTCTGCAAACACACCCAAGCTCCGGGAGGCACCTGGTAAGGGGCCTGGTCTCCCCAGGGCCATGTGGCCTGCACGGACAGTGGGTGAGGGATAGAGGGGCAGAAGTGGGCTTCCCCGTCTGGCTGGTCTAACATGTCTGCTGTGCATGCGAACGTGTAAAATTCAGCCGAATTTCAGGGCACTGCCCCTCAATCTGGTAAGCACCCCAAGTGCTCTGAGAAGACGCTGTCGAGGAGTCGCAGTGCTCCCCCTCAGGCCCCGAGTCATGGAAGAGCCCAGACGGCTTTGTGCCTCCGCACCCGTGGCCCGCGTACCTTGATAGACAAAGTGGAAGCCTCTGGCTGGGGCCTGGCCTTTGGCGCTGAACTTAATGAGAACTTGATTGGAGGTGGCCAAGGGCAGCGACTCTCCTGCCGAGATGAGGGGAGGGGAGAGGAAGAAAGTGAGTCTGGCAGTCAGGCCCAGCGGCTGAACTCCTGGCCAGCCAGGGGCTGCCGCGCCCACACGGCGGCCCCGTCCACATCGCAGCCCTCCGGCAAGTCCCGCACGTGTGCTGCCCTTCCCGGCGTCGGGTTTACAGACGGCTCCCACCCGCGGTCTTCCCGGACCTCTGGGCAGCGTGGGGTCAGCGCAGCACCCACCTGCCAGCGCAGGAGGCGGCGGTTCGGGAAGACCCAGAGACCTGCCTGGAAGGAGGAGGCTCGGACTTCGGAGCCACAGGGACGGGGAAGGACAGTTACCTCCCCGAGCAGTGGTGGTTTACTTGGGAAAAAGTCTACCTGATAAAAATCCAACAAACACACAACGACATCGAAATGGCACCGGCTTCTGCAAGGACGGTGACCCGGTGAGGCGGCGGATGGCCAGAGTGGCCGGGTAATTTACTGTCACACTGGGGCCCTCTGGAGGGTGAAAGGGTAGCTACCGATAATTATGCTGGACAGCCAGGAGGAGGCTGGGACTGTCCTGGGTGAACCCAACCCTAACCCATGATGAGGGAAGACCTGCAGCTACAGGACACGAGGGGAGGCTGTCAGCTTCTGGAAGATGACATTGCTCCTAATGTGGTTCCGCCAGATGTGGCTCAGATGGGCAAGACTGGGGACCGCATGGACTGGACCCGCAGCCCTGAGGCACGGGCCTGCTGTCATCACTTCGCTGTGGGGCTCAGGAGACACGTGGGTGGCTGGCAGTGGCATGGCCACCCTGCATGCTGCCCTTCTTCCTGAGGGACCCTTGCAAGCAGCTGCTGACCCCACCCTCAGCAAGGGAGTAGAGGTCAGAGTGCCGGGCCCCACGTCTACTACAGCGATGGCTGGGTGGGACCACTGATGAGGAGCCACTGGGGCCACAGCAATGCTTCCAGAAAGCGCTTCTGTGTGACGCGACCTGGGGTGGGGGGTGAGGGCCTTCACACAGCCCCTGGAACTACGTGTGACCCTGACGGCTGACCCCGGCCAGGCCGCTAGCTTGGAGACCCGTGACGATGGAATCCAGGCGTCTCTCAGAACCCGTGCCAACGTCTGTCCCGGACACACGTGGACTCCCTGACCAAGCACGTGGTAACACCACAGGATGTAAGGGAAGTTTTCAAAGTCTTAATGGGGGAGACCACTCAGAAGTCAAAGCAAGTCTCCCCATGGTGGTTGTCTTAAGATTAAATCCGACATTGCGTCTCTGCGTCAGAGAGGACTTGAACCGCGCTTGCTGAAGGACGGACGTGAGCTCAGTAAGGGCTCCAGGGGGAGAAGGAACGCCAGGCATGGCAGCTGGGCTCCACGGGGACCGACGTGGAGATGAGATTTGGGAGAGCCTCCCAGAATTCACAGAAAATGGGTAAAGAGATTAAAATAACAAGAGAAATGACAAGTGATGTGGAAGATAGGTGAAAAAAACCCACTCTGCACACATCACACCTCCCAGAGCAAGAAGATGGAAATGGGAGGAGAAAAGTGAACAAAGAAACCTCTCCTAAGACTGGAGGTTCAGGTCGAGCAGTCTGCCAAGTGCCAGATCTAACCAGTGAAGAGACTTCTGCCACAACTCACTCAAGTGAGCCTTCAATATTAAAAACTAAAAAAAGTACAAAATTCAAAAAAGCATAGTTATTTTACAAAGATCACAAATCACAATGGGCCCCAACTTGCTGTAATAGTAAATGCTGGAACAGAGCGGAAAAATCGCTGCAGTTTGAAAAGATAAAAGTTTGTGACCTAAAATTTGATTTATAACCAAGTTGACGTGTACGTAATCCGTCAAGGGGAAGGCGCTGTCATCTGTGCAGAGTGACAGACAGTACAGCCCTTAGGAGCCCTGGCGAAAAGGGGGCGGGCAGAGAACCAAAGTGGGGTGTTCGAGAACTAGAGCCAAAGCGGGGTGCCCAAGAACTAGCAGGGACCGCCACCACCAGGACGCTAGAGGAAGCCCTAGGTGACTGCTGTTCGCGAGATAACACAATTCAAAGTGAATATGCAAACTTGCTCTTGGGGAAGATCAAAACTGAAAAATAATTATAAGTAACATTAATAGAGAAGCCCAATTATACCAACAAAAACTTGGACATTAGAAATGGGTCAGGTATGCGGGCATGGTGGCTTGAAACTCACGCCGGGTGCCTGTGCATGTGTGCCTAAGATCCCGGGAGGAGAATGGAGAAGGGACTGTGGCCTGCCCATTCCCGTGTGTGTGTGTGTGTGTGTGTGTGCGCGTGTGTGTGGGCGTTCTCACTTTCCATTATGCTGTCTCTGCCTCTCTCTGGTAAGTGCAAACGTCCTAAGGCAAAAACTTCTCAAAAAAAAAAAAAAAAAAAAGGGCCCCGCAGTTCGGCTAATGGCTAAGTCGCGTGGACTCCCACGTAGCCGACCGCAGTGTGCGTCCCGGACCCGGTGACTTAAAATTCACGCCGGGCGCGTGTTCGTGTGTGCCCAAGATCCCGAGAGGAGAATGGAGGAGAAGGGATTGCAGCGTGGCCATCCCCTCTGGGGGGTGATTTCTCGCTTTCTGTCTCTAATGTCTCTCTCTGTCTGTCTGGAGAGCGCAGGCGCCCTATAGTGAAAAACCTCTCCAAAAACAAAAAAAAAAGAAAAGAAAAGAAAGAAAAAAAGAAGAAAAGAAAAGAAACGGGTCAGGTATGAATGGAAAAGCAAGGAAGCAAAATCAAAACAAAAGAAACAAGGGCCAGCCTGTGGCCTGGTGGTTAAGGCAGGCGGATCCCACATGGCCGACTGCATGGTTCAAGGCCCAGACTCGGCTGGTAGAGACACACTGGTTGCGTGTATGTGTGCCCAAAATCCCGAAAGGAGAAACGGAGGAGAATGGGTTGCAGCGTGGCCTTCTCCCACTGGGGTGCTTTCTCGCTTTCTGAATCTCTTTCACTCTCTCTCTCCAGCAGTTAAAAACAAAAAAGCTGAAACAAAACAAAACAAAACATGATGACAGCTACCAGACCAAATATTTTCCTTACAAACTAAATACATCGACTTTCTGTTTCTAGGAGGAAATGAGAGACCACGTATCAGGCAACGCAGACACGAAATTGTTAAAACGTGAGAAGATGACAAGGTGTCACGATTGCGGGAGATACTTTAATGCAATCTTCGCGAACACTGGGATAGCAAATACAAAATGAAATGAAGACTGTTGACTATGGTCCTCACACTTCTGTGTTCAATACCGACCTACCTCAGGGACAGGGACACGCTCGCCCCCAGCACCCGTGGGGATCCTGGCTGCAGTTTCTCCAAGTGACAAGCACGGGACCCTCTGAGGAGTGGCGTTGGCAGGTAGGCCTTACCTACCTCCCCATCTCCTGCATTCTGTGATCTGTCTAGCCCTCTAGCATCTGTCCCCTGTCGTCTCTCTGGATCATCTAAGTTCCTAATTGATCTTCGATCATCCATTATCTATCATCTGTGTATGTACTGATCTTTGATCTATATCTAAGTTCTGTCATTGATCTTCTACCATCCATTATCTATCATCTATTTGTCTATGTATGTACCGATCTGTTGTTTGTATCTAAGTTTCTATCTTTGATCTGTCATCTGTCATTTATCACCTCTGTGTCTATGTACCCATGTACCCATGTTCGTATGTATGTATGTATGTACCTACCTTCCTATGTTTCCACCTATCATCTAAGTTCCTGTCATGGATCTAGCTATTATCTATCATCTACTTGCATTTCTTTCTATTGGTCCCATTTACCTAAGCCTGTAACTGTATCTCTATTTAGATCTATAGGTACTGAACACGGACCGCTGTCACTACCTACAGGTCCTGTACTCGCACCTCCATCTACCTATCTATCCACCCATAGCGATTTTCCAGAAGTATCTATTCCCGGGAAATCCTGAGTTACACTCTTGGCTGGGTTGGATGTATGGGGTGGTGGTATTTAAAGATCATCTAGTTGAGAGTCACTGGTATAATGGATAACAATAATAAAACTGATTAAGACTGATCTAACAGTGATTCAAAGGCTAATTTACTCCTAACAGTAACTCTAGGAGGTGGACTTCTATCCCCACCCACTGTACAGATGAAGAAACTGAAGCCCAGAGAGGCCGAGTGTCATGCCACGTCACCCAGTGAGCAGGTAGGAGAGCGAAGTGAGCCCAAGCCGTGTGACTGCAGAGCCTGAGCTGGGTCCACCTTGCCGTCTGGCCTTGCTATCCTCCTCAGGGGCTTAAGGAATTAGAAAAAATATATGCCTCAGACCCCAAAGTAGAGATACTGGGTCACTGGAAAAGTCATGATGCAGGTTTGCATCGAAAACCAGAAAAATGCATCATGACTTTTCTGAGGCCCCAGTAAGCATAGGCCACATTCTCTAACCACTTGTCATAAAAACAGAAATGAACACAAACGTTTTAATACAAGGAGAGCAAAATGCAAGTTTTTTTTTTTTTTGGAGAGATTTTCACTGTAGGGCGCATGCGCTCGCCAGACAGACAGAGAGAGACATAGAGACAGAAAGCGAGAAATCACCCCCCAGGGGGGATGGTCACGCCGCAATCCCTTCTCCTCCATTCTCCTCTCGGGATCTTGGGCATGCACGCACATGCGCCCGGCGTGAGTTTTAAGCCACCGGGTCTGGGACACGAACCGCGGTCGACTACGTGGGAGTCCAGCGACATAGCCATTACGCCAACTGCTGGTTCCCCAAAATGCAAGTTTTTAGGGAGAAAAGAAGAGACAATCTTAACCGACTTTCAGACAACGAGAATAAAGCAACACTGACACTCTCTGTTCAGAGAGGAATGACGGCGGAAACAGCGCATCCAAACTGATGGCACGGGGCCAGAGCCCTGCTTGGAGGTGAGCGCGCTGCTGTAAACATGCTCTTTATTACACAGAGGCAGTAACGAGCCGGGCTCTCAATTCAAGAGGTTAGAACGAGAACCCAGTAATATGGAGAATAAAAGGAGGAGAAGAATTAGGAAATAAAGGCCGAGGTTAATTAGAAAGTAGCCACAAACTCCAAAGAAGAATCGGTAAACTGGAGCAATGAAAATGCAAACAAAACGAGCCCCACACAACCTCTGAGAGAAAAGGGGGCGAAAAATACAGCATTCAGCATCGTGGAGGCGGGGAGGCGGCCGCTGACACCCACTTGGGACATGTCATCACGGCACGTTAGGTAAACCACGCTGCTATGTTTGAAAGAAATGACGAGATAGATTTTCTTACTGAAAGGCACAACATCAACATTGGTATTAAAGTAATATTCCTGAATAGACCCACAACCATGTTAGAAGATAAAAGGAAACCCACTGGAAAGGCGGAGGGAGCATAACGAGGCAGATTTATTTGCTGGCGGCCTTTCTTCTTGCCTGGAGGACCCAGGAGAACCAGGCGGCGGCGTTAGCGCTGTGAGGACTTTACCCAGTGAATAGACCCAAAATGCCAGTCTGCGAATACAGCAGCAAAATCCAGCTGGAAGATAATA
>NW_006160087.1:1418114-1423057 GCF_000334495.1 Tupaia belangeri chinensis | reverse complement strand
GAGTCCTGATGCATTTTTGCATAGAAAACCAGAAAAATACACCAGGACTCCTCCAATGACGCAGTGTAACAGGCAGGAAAAATGAAAGATCCATTTCTATGAACAGCAAGACAACAACAAAAATCTGCACATCTGGGACCGAAGCTAACGAAACGGTGAATATTGCCTAAATGACAATGACAGCACTCTCCAAAGGCTGCAAAAGGTCAGTAAAGGGGCCAGCAGGTGGCACAGCGGTTAAGGTGCTGGACTCCCATATGGCTGACTGTAGTTCGAATCCCAGACCTGGTGGCTTGAAAATTAGGCCAGGCCCAAAAATCCCAAAAGGAGAATGGAGAAGGGATTGTGGCGTGGCCATCTCTCCCGAGGGTGATTTCTCACTTTCCCTCTTTCTCTCTCTGACAAGTGCATGTGCCCTATAGCAAAAAACTAGAAAACGAAAACAAAAGATCAATAAATAGAGAGACATACGCTGTTCCCGAATGGGACGAAGAGGTTATATAGAGACATGAGTCCTCCCTGGTCTCGTCTGTAAGTTTTACAAAATTCCAGTGAAAATACTGGTGTAACTTTTTTTTTTTTGGAGAGATTTTCACTATAGGGTGCGTGCACTTGCCAGACAGAGAGAGACATAGAGACAGAAAGAGAGAAATCACCCCCGAGAGGGGGTGGTCATTCCGCAATCCCTTCTCCTCCATTCTCCTCTCGGGATCTTGGGCACGCACGCACACGCGCCCGGTGTGAGTTTTAAGCCACCGGGTCCGGGATGCGAACCGCGGTCGACTACGTGGGAGTCCAGCGACATAGCCATTACACTAACTGCTGGTTCCCACTGGTGTAACTTTTTTAACTTGACAAAAATCTTTCTAGATTTTATGTGGAAGCGAAAGTGAGCAAGAATAGCCAATTAAAACTTCAAAACAGAGAATGACTATGGAACTTATACTACAATTTGTTTAAGATTCTATAACATTAAACACCATTATATGTTACAATAATTAAATATTGTTTGATACTGACATAAGAATAAACAATGAGAGGAAATGGATTAAAAAGTCTAGAGACAAATTCTTAATTTCATAAAAATTTAGTATATGTAAACCTGGCATTCTGAATATTCTGCCAAGACAACTGGTTATCTATGTCTAGAAGGATATGGCTGGATTTCTTCTATCCAATAAATCAAATTAACTTCTAAAAATATTGAGACAAAACAATGAAACAAAAAGAAATAAAACAAAGAGGAATATTTACTTGATCAGCATAAAAACAAAAAAGAAACTATAAAAGAAAACATTGATAAATTTGATATCATGGAAATTTGAATTTCCTGACATTAAAACCTGCTCTAGGGACCAGCACTTGGCGTAATGGCTATGTTGGCCCATGTAGTCGACCGCAGTTCGAGTCCTGGACCCGGCGACTTGAACTTACACTGGGCACGTGTGCATGTGTGCCCAAGATCCTCAGAGGAGAATGGAGGAAGGAAAAGGGATTGCAGCATGGCCATTCCCCCCGGGGGCGGGGGGGCTATTTCTCGCTTTCTGGCTGTCTTTCTCTGTCTTTCTGGCGAGCGCATGTGCCCTATAGCAAAAACCTCTCCAAAAAAAACCAACCAACCAAACAAACAAACAAAAATGCCCTGAATAAAATTAAATAGCAAATGACAAACTGGAGGGGAAGGCTTTTTCGAGGCTATAATATACACAAAAAGTGTATATGGAGGGCAGGACCAGCACTTGGTGTAATGGCTATGTCGCTGGACTCTCATGTAGTTGACTGTGGTTCAAGTCCTGGACCCGGTGGCTTAAACTCATGCTGGGCGTGTGCCCAAGATCCCGAGAGGAGAATGGAGGAGAAGGGATTGAGGCATGGCCATCCCCCCTGGGGGGTGATTTCTTGCTTTCTGTCTCTCTGTCTCTCTTTCTGGAGAGCACAATACACCCTATAACAAAAACCTCTCCAAAACAAAACAAAACAAAAGAATATGGAGGGCTACTCAATCCACAAGAAAATACATTCTAACAGACAAGTCAAAACAAATTCACAAATAAAATCACAAGAGCCAGGAAACACATTAGTAAAAGGTTAACCTATGTAGTCATAAAAAAGGCAAATTAGAAAATGAGACACCATTTTTACTTTTCAAAGTGATGACACATTTGTTTTTTTATTTTTTTAAGAGAGGTTTTTGCTACGGGGTATGTGTATTCTCCAGAAAGACAGAGAGAGACAGAAAGACAGACAGCAAGAATTGACCCCCCCAGGGGGGATGGCCACGCTGCAATCCCTTCTCCTCTATTCCCCTCTTGGGATCTTGGGCACGCGTGCACAAGCCCCCTGCGTGAGTTTAAGCCACCCGGTCTGGGGATCAAATTACGGACTACACAGGAGTCCAGTGACATAGCCATTATGCCACCTGCTGGTCCCAGCGTAATTTTTTTTTAATTACCTAGTTTTGTGAGAATAAAACATGGTAATGGTTTTTTAATTACCTAGTTTTGTGAGAATAAAACATGCCCTTTTGCTCATTGTTGGTGAGCAAAGTGGCAAGCTCTTTTTAGAGGAATAGCTGACAATCTGAATTATTACTTTTTTTAATTGCCGGAGGGTGCATACATTTACCAGAGAGACAAAGAGAGAGGGAATGAGCACTCCCGAGCGGGGTGGGACATGTCATCATCCTTTTCCCTCCATTTCCCCATCCTGCCAGCATTTGGGGTGCACACACACACCCGGTGTGTTCCCGAGGCCACGGTGGCTGGACTCCAGTCATGGTCCGCAATGTGGACCGAGCCACCAGCGCTTCGCGCCTTGCCCTGTGCTATGGGGACCCACCCTCGTGATCCCTCACCTACCCTAAGGCCCCAGTCGGAGCTGTGCATAGCGACAGTGTGCACATTACATCGAGCTACCACTCACAGGAGAAATGAGAGACCGTCAAATGTTCACTAACGGGGAACTCATTACATAAATTCTAAATAACTATATGCAAGACTAACGTGCAGCATTTAAAGATCCTATTATAGAAGAAAATACAATGACAGAAGAAAGCTCACAGTGAATATTCCAATAAAAAATCCACAGATTTGTTCAATAAGATATGTAAAAGATTAAGCACAAGTAGACAGAAAGATTGGAAATACCCTCCATCTTATCAGCAGTTCTTTCTGTGTTAATTCTATGTTTTGCCCCGAAGTTTCCGACCACAGCAAAGCAGTATGTTCATGACTGGGGAGAAATGTGGGGGCTGACTGTAAACCAGCAGGACCAGGCTATGCCACACGGGGGCAGTGTGGGCACAGCGTGAGCCAGGGGGCTTCTGAAGGCCCCGCCGTCCACTGCTTCCAGACAGCACCAGTGCTGGCCCCCACAAGGCTGTGCCGGTCCCCCGTGGCCGCCCCCCACGCGGCGGCCCTGGTACCTGTGTGGGAGCCCGACAGGGAGCTGAGGAGCCGGGAGTGCTGGCTGTGGCCGTCATGCACCTCCACCACGTCGTTGAGGGCCGTGTGGAAGAAGGCGAACTGGCCGAACACCACTGTGGGGAGACAGGGCGTGGCCGGCTCAGCGAAGGGCCTGGCGGCATGCTGGGGACAAGTCGTCCAGATCCACGGCGACAAAGCTGCCCCTGGCCCCCAGGCACAGATGGCTGCTCTTCCCAGAGCCAGTCCTCCATACGGGTTCCAGGCCCGGGGACACCAACCAGCCTCGGGGGGGCTGCTTGCACAGGCGTGAGCCCCTCATCGTGGGAGGAGTTCAAGCACGCAAGGCGCACCTATCAAGGGTTCCGCCCTGCGGGCAGTCAAATCGGACCGTCCAGGGCTTTCCTAACTGTGATCGGAAGGTGGAGAGCTCCTGCCACCACGTGCCCCGGGGAGTGAGCACGAGCACTTCGGTGTGCAGGAGCAGGGGCGGGGACACAGCGACATGTAGAGGACAGGGAGCCCGTCCCTAGCCCTGGCACTCACAGCGCACGGCCCCTAAGAGGCACCTACTAAGTGTCTGAGCGACTGAAGCGTCGGCCTGGCCGTGCTCACTCCCACTCTCTCTGGGAGTAGAAGCAGCTGTCAGTCCTCCTGCAAAGAGGGACACCACGGGGACAGCAGTGGGTCAGGCATGGCTGCCCTGCAGGATCTGCTCACGTGCCTGCAGGGCTGGCAGGATATCTGGGTGCTCCCACAGCCAGCCAGGTGACAAGCCTGCCCCTTCCTCCCTGGGCCTTCTGCAGCCAGGTCACCCCGTATTCTCAGGGCACGGATTGGTCCTCCTTTTTTTTTGTCCTCCCTGTGGCTGCTGGACCAGGCTCTGGTTCTCGTGGACTCTCGGGCCGGTGCTAACCCGGTCTCCCTGAGCTGCACTCCCGGCCAGCGCCGTCACACTCCTGCCCTCCCCTTTCTCCCACTGGGCCTGGTCTGCCCTCTGCATGGCCTTGGCTGTGCCAGGTGGTGCCCGGTGCACCCCGCTCACTGCCGGCTGGTTCCTTGGTTCTGGCGGGCCCTCCTCCCCTCTTGTATTAGGGCTGGAGCCCCCAACAGCCGTTTCAGCATGTCGGCACTCAGCTGTCCTGCTGGGGACTGTCCCGAGTGTCCCCACCGTGGGAGTGGATGAGCAGGAGGGGCCTGAGGAGCTGCCCATTTTGGAATGAGGGGGAAGCTGGAAACATACATGTAACGACAAGGACAAAACCCATACCGTAGTCCGTGGGTACGGTGACGAAGTACAAGCAGGTCTGTCCGCTGGTGTAGTTCTGGGGGTAGTTAGGGGACAAGACCACTCCGTCCGAACCCTCATACTGTCCCCCACAGGGGGCTGAAAGGGAAACCAGATAGGGGCCGGTGACCTCCTGGGCCTCTTGTCAGCCGCCCGCCCCTTATTCTGATCCCAGCCCAAGCGTCTAGCCTTGATGGGCTTCCCTGAGCTGGGCAGCCACTGGGTGGGGAAGG
>NW_006160087.1:1414934-1417197 GCF_000334495.1 Tupaia belangeri chinensis | reverse complement strand
CTAGAAACTTCTCTTATTCTGGGGGTCACGATCTGCACATTCCTCACGTCTCCTTGTTGGCTCCCCACGACTGATGTCAGGGACCTGTCCTCATGGCTGTGCTGTCGCAGGTCAGCTGAGGTCAGTCAGGGCCAGCGGTGCAAATGAGCTCACTGGAGTCCTATGGGTCAGGCCACGGGGCAGTGGTGGCAGCAGACAGGTCTAGAAATGGCACTGCAGTCCCCTTGCAGAGGGGCTCCGAAGTGCCAAGAATGGAGCTGAGGAGGAAGGGCCACAACAGCAGACATCGGCCTTCAGAGACAACAGGGGTCCCCCGGCACTGGTGAGACTGCCCACCCAGAAGGCGGTTGCTGCCCAAGGCTGTCACTCTGCTGCGAATCGGCCACAGCTGGGGGTGCACTGGGAGCCAGCTCGGGCTGCTCTTGGATTCCAGCCCTCCCGACCACCCTCAGGCCTCAGCCTCCGGGCGCACGACTGCACTTGTCCTCCCTCCCTTCCGTCTGTAGCAGCTCCTACACTTTGCGACGCTCTCTCGGGGCAGCTTTCCCGAAGGCTGCCTTTCCTCTGGCAGAATCGTCTTTCTTCCCCTGATTACAGCACGCGTCATTTTATCTTGTCAGAGGGGCTGAGGGTATTTCTCTCCAGGGACCTCTGAACTCCTGGAGGCAAGGGACGGTCCCCAGGTCTTCTCCTCCGCCCGGCACACAGCAGAGAGGAACTAAAGGGCTGCTGAACTTGGCCGGACTCTGAGGAGCTCAGTCAACAGCCTCATCAGCGGTTGCAGCTAGACTCCTCCTACTCATCACGTCAGGGGAAGGCGAGCCCCACCACTCCCGGTGGCCACACTGATAATAATGACAGGCTAACGGTAATAATGATGGTCCTTTACAGGGAACATCGTGTGACACTTTCCAAAGCTCTTTGCAATCTGCTGTCTCATTTGTGTCTCACAGTACCCTCTGCGGTGGGTGAGGCCAGGTAGGCTCCGAGCCGGGCGCGATGGGGACGTGGTGACCACAGAGGCTAAATGAGTCTTCCCAGCCATTCTGCTATTAGGAGCTGGAGTTAGCAGCAAAAGCAGGTCTTCAGCCCACCAGAGCAGAGCTCAGCCATGAATGATAAAACGAAACGGCTAAAACTCACGATGGTAATGATAAGCCATGCCCTCCGAAACGGGAAACCAAAGCAACCAGCTTCTCTCTGGCCAAAACCGACGAGGCCCATTTCCAGACTCCGTAATAGCGAGGAACGAAAAGCAACCACCGAAACAGTCCACCAGGGAGGCGCCGGCTAGGAAGGCTGGGGTAAAGCCATTCCTGGAATACAAGCGGCCTTTACAAAGAATAACGCAAGTCTTTGAATGCTGATAAGGGAACATGCTTAAGACCTATTTTGGGGAAAAACAAAGCAAGAAGAGTTACAGAAGAGTACCTACAGGGTGATCTCATTCCTACAGAAGAGGGATCAGCAAAATACAGCCCACCGGTCGCTCGCTGCCTGGTTTTTGTAAATAAAGTTTTATTGGAACACGGCCGTGTCCATCTGTTGACATACTGTCTGGGGCTGCTTTAACACGCCAACAGGAGAGTTAAGCATGTCTGCGACATCAAAAATGACGATATTTTCATTTGAATTTAAAAGGGAGGGGTCATGAGGTGGCATAGGGCCAACACAGCTGGACCTACATAGAGGAGTCCTGGGTTCGCATCCCAGCTGTGCATACATGTGCCCGTGACCCTGACCAGCTGAGACAGGGATGGACGGTGGATTGAAGACCCAGTCGGGGATGTTTCCCCTACCCCCTAACCTCTCCCTCTTGCTCATGGAAGAAAATAAACTTGAGGGGCCAGTATGTGGTGTGGTGATGAAGGCACCGGATCTCACATGGCCAGCGCTGTGGTTCAAGTTCCAGACCCGGTGGCTTGAAAATCATACCAGGTGGGGACTAGCAGATGGCATTATGGTGGCATTGCTGGACTCCCATGTAGTCGACTGCAGTTCAAGTCCTGGACCTTGTGGCTTAAAACTCACACTGTGTGTGTACGTGTGTGTGTACGTGGCCAAGATCCCAAGAGGATCCTTGTACTACAGACCCCAACAGAGTGGCGGAGGCCAGGTGTGGGCTGTGCCCCCTCGGTCCCTTCTCCTAGGAACTGGCTTCTTTAGCTGCCTGGCTGGCTTAGATGGCAGCTGGAGAGGCCTTACCCGGGTTGTTTTAGCCCTGAGGACCCTCTGGATATGCTTTGGGCCAATGCCGAAAGCG
>NW_006160087.1:1414174-1414885 GCF_000334495.1 Tupaia belangeri chinensis | reverse complement strand
GGTTCAGGGGAGGCCAGGGCAGAGGCGGTCACCCCAGACGGTCCTGGGCGGAGTGACTGCGGTGGAGGCAGAGTCTGGACCTGGTTGCCTACTGTGTCCAGGAAGTGAAATAAAAACTTCCCATGAGAACGGGGCTGACAGCTGTGACACTCAGGGTGACATTCTGGAATCTCTACCAGAAGCGCCTGCTGGGACCAGTCAGGGCAGCCACGTGGGCGTGGCTTCACAAGGGCGCGGCTGTAGGAGGGTTACGGGTTACGACAGCGGGGCAGGATCCTGGGAGGAGCAGAACCAGCGAGCCGTGAACGGAGATGGCCAAGGAGGAGCAGGACGACGTGACGGCGGTGAGGCTAGCGCACGGTGGGGCGTGGGAGGCCGCAGGCCGGACCTATCCTGGCACCTGTGGAACTTCACAACGTCTGACTGGCATGTGGGGAAGGATGTGGGGATAGGTTTACCAAGCGGGGGCGGCTGAGGGAGGACGGCAAAATGGTCGTCCCGGGCCAGCGCCATGAGGCAAGAAGACTACGGGCCAAACCCTCTTGATTCTGTGACCAGGAATCTTTTCAGCAGCCACGACGGAGTCGGGGTCCCAGCTCTGAGTCCTGAGCTGAGGGATCCTGAGCACGAGGACAGGCTGAACCCCGAGTTAGCCAGCACCGTCTGTGGTGGGAAACCCCGAGCTAGCCAGCACTGTCTGCGGGGGGGGAT
>NW_006160087.1:1412430-1414080 GCF_000334495.1 Tupaia belangeri chinensis | reverse complement strand
AGCTAGCCAGCACCGTCTGCGGTGGGGAACCCCGAGCTATCATGGCACAGTCTGTGGTGGTGAAACCCCGAGCTAGCATGGTACAGTCTGCGGTGGTGAACCCCGAGTTAGCCAGCACCGTCTGTGGTGGGAAACTCCGAGCTAGCCAGCACCGTCTGCGGTGGGGAACCCCGAGCTATCATGGCACAGTCTGCGGTGGGAAACCCCGAGCTAGCATGGTACAGTCTGCGGTGGTGAACCCCGAGTTAGCCAGCAGTGTCTGCGGTGGGGAACCCCGAGCTAGCCAGCACCGTCTGCGGTGGTCAACCCTGAGTTAGCCAGCACAGTCTGCGGTGGTGAATCCTGAGCTAGCACGGCACAGTCTGCAGTGGGGAACCCTGAGTTAGCACAACACAGTCTGCAGTGGGGAACCCCGAGTTAGCCAGCACCGTCTGGCAGTGGTTAACGCTGCGTTATTTGTGTGAGGATTTGGATTATCAGTGAGCTCATGGAGCTACGCCCAGGGGCTGCTAGAAATATTTAATTAAAGGCCCTTTGAAAGGCGGCTGAGGTCCCCCCCATGTGAGTGGGAACAGGAGCCAGCCGACTGCACATTTTAACTGGTCACGTGCCCCCATCTGTACACACAGGCTGGTGAGGCCTGGTCGAACTTGAGCTCCGCAGCAATATAAAACTCTGTGATCTCTGGGGATCTGAATGTTTAGTGGATATGACACTAATGCACACACACATACATGCACACGTGAAATATCTTTTAGCTTTCACCTTCCGGAACATAATTATTATTACCACCATTGTGTAGATGACGTTCCAAGAAATAATAATTTGCCAAGCTCACAAATCTAGCAAGGTACAGCGTCAGGGTCTGATAACGGGGCTTGGGATAATTAGGGGAGAGGAAAGGGTCAGACTGGGACTCACAGAGCAGCACGCGGAGTGCCTGAGCGCCCGGGACCACCCGCCCACTGTGAGCCATGGCCGAAGTGGCAGAGGGCCTGCTGTGTGCCAGGCGCCGTGCCAGGGTCTTTCCTGGTGGATGTGTTGGTCTCTACAACGTTTCTCCGAGGCAGGAACTGTCTGACCATCATCTTCTAGAGGAAGAAATGAAGTCTGGGAAGGTTAACGACTTGTCCGAGGCCGTGCAACTGTGAAGGATAAACACGACTTCCAGCCCACCTCACCTGCCGGTCTGTGGCCCTGTTTTCGTACCGCCTGTCTCTATGCCCTGTCTGTGGCTGCTTTAGTGACACAGGGCAGAGCTGCACAGTTATGAAAGGCCAACCAAAGGACTGACTTTAAGAGAAAAAGCGGTTGGCTCCTTCGATGACTGACATTACCTTGCAAAGGTGCAGTGGGCGGGAGGACGGACAGCTGGGAAGTCAGGAGTGTGGCCGGAGGCTCGGATGATGACCCCTGGGAGAAGGCCAGAGCACGGCCCGGGAGTGTCCTTGGGACTGAGACCTGTGAACTGTGACCCTAGGATTGGGCTGTGACCCTGCCCCTGTGGGCAGACGTTACCCAGGCTGGTGAGAGGCTTCGGGGTACAGAGGAGGACTGAGCCTCCTCTCAGAATCCTCATGAATCAGGGAACGGACAGGAAGGCTTAGCTGACAGGTGCAGAGTGAGGTTATGCGATGGAAGTAGAGCCAG
>NW_006160087.1:1407640-1412398 GCF_000334495.1 Tupaia belangeri chinensis | reverse complement strand
GCCCTCTTAGAAAAAGAAGAGGAGTTATAATACGATCCAGAAATTGAAATGGGGTGCCCAGAAGAATGCTAACCCGGGCACATGGGTGTGAAAGGCTGAGCCAGCAGGAGGTCACAGGACAGGCAGGTGGTCTGCAGGTGGCGGTGGAGCTGGAATCCGCAGAGCTCCCCGTGGTCGGGCCGCGCTCTCCTCACTACTCCACACTGCCCAGTCCCCCGCACACACGCACACACGCACACGTGCGCACACGCGGTCTGGCCGGCCCCAGAGCCCTACCTGTGTAGTCGATGACGAAGCCCGCATTGCTCACAGAGGCGTCGCTGCGGAAGGCAAGGAATAGGCTGTTGCTGCTGTTTTCGATGCGGCCTGGGAGCTGGGAGCCGTAGAAGCTTCCTATGAGCGGGCTGAGAGAGTCCTGTCCGTCGTAGATATGGAGGAAGTCATAGCCGGGCTCCAGGTTAAAGCTAGGGGACAGAAACAGCCCCCCACCCACTAAGGTCAAAACGAAGCTCAGTGGAAGGATGGGGCCTCCCAGATACCAAGCCCCCCACCCCTGTTACCCAGCCCCTGAGGACCGGCTGGCAGGGAGGAACGGGATGAAGCCCCACTGACCTCCCGGTTGGGTGAGGAATGGATACGGAGACTCAAGGGGGAGAAGAATCAGAATGCAGTCTGTGTCCAAAAACCTGGGGCTGAAGACCACAGACCCTTACACAGAAGGCAGCGTGAGGTACCATGGGGTCAGTCAGGGTGGGCACAACCCAGGCCTGGTACCCACCTCCAGGGGTTCTTATGCCACGCTATTTTGCACCTTCTTTCCAGGAGGGAAAGGCCACCTGGGAGTCATTCCCAGGGAGGGAGGGGCCTGTGGCCACAAAGGGCCCCCGCTTCATCCGCTCATCCTGGAGCTCTCTCCAGCCCCTCGGGACTGGCCACCACCCTGCTCCGAGCACCCACAGACACGCCTCTCTCAGCTCTCCTGACCCTGGTGGGGGAGGAATGCATTATAAAGATGACCCTCATTGGCAAGGTGAAGACTGGAGTTCACGCGTGTAATTGATCGCACTGGAATGGCTGTGAAAACGATGGGAGATGCGCCGACAGGCAAGAACGGGGAGCCCCCGGGGCTCTCGGGCCCTGCCGGCAGGAGCGGAAACTGGCTCAGCCACTTTGGAAAACTGTTCCACGGCAGCTATGAAGTCTGAGCATACGCCTGTCCATGACGCAGAGATCCCGAAACATCCCACCCTGAAGTCTGAGTCCAGCAAAGGAGACCCACATCGACCAAGCAGCCAAAGATGAAAACAAAGGAGGCGTAAACGGGCTTGCAGAGGGCGGGTTTCCGATGCAATTTATTCATGCCCGTGCTAGGCTGGGACACTCGGAGAGGCCTTTGGCTCAACTGAGAATGAGCCAGCTGGTCCACCCCTCGGCTTAGACCTGTGGTGGAGAGAGGGGGCCACATCTCTAGAACAAAGGAGGTGAGGCTGGCAGAGAGACAGGTGGAGGTCTGGGGGCAAAGGTCATAGAGCCCGATGTGCACTGACCTCGCTCTGCCTGGTACCCCCTCACTGGTGTCAGCTGTGGGGCCACCCACCATTGTTGGACAACATGGTCTTCTTGCCCCTAGGATTCAACTTCTAGCCATCTGCTTTTCCGAAAGTCACCAGGGAAGGGTTTTAGAGCGTCAGTCTTGATCACGTATTAATGTTCTACCATTCCTTACCATCCTAAGGTTATCAAAGTTTATCTGAGTACCTTCGGTAAGGCAGTCATTGGGCAAGGTGCCAAGGACACGGGGTTGACCAGACACCGTCCCTGCCTTCAAGGAGCTGACGGCGTTGCAGGAAGCAATGGACGTGCAAACCACGAAGGGGCGCATACAGTCTGCACATGGCAGATAGGAGCGGAGTCCTCCCCTCGCGGAGGAGGAAAACCAAGCTCTTAGGGAGGAACTCAAGCTCGAGCTGGGTCTTGGGAGATGAGACGACCCTCTGGTTGGATGAGAAGGGACAAGCAGTCACTGTGAAGTGAGGGGCAGGGACAAAGTCCCAAGGGCATGGAAGAGTCTGAGAGACGCAGGCACCATGAGAGGCTCAGTCTGGCTGGAGCTTAGGACATGAGACTGACTGCAGAGCGGGCATTTGGAATGAAACTCAGAAGTCTGGATTTTTATTTATAGGAAAGTGGGAGCCATTGTAGGATCTCAAAGTAAGGGTCTACTTGCTCACGTCCTTATTTCTAAGTCAAGGTGTAGCTTACGCGCTGAAATGATCGGCTCTCAGACTGCCTCTCGCCACTGCACACCAGACCCGGAACTTTCCCAGTGCCCCTCCCAGCCGAATTCCCCACGCCAGTTGCCGGCAGTCACTGGATTTTCCCACCATGGGCTGGTTTCGCTGCTCTTAAAATCTCACATGAACTAGTTTCATGTAAGGGAGTCGCCTGTGTCTTTCCCTCAGTATAACGTTCCCGGGGTTCGCCCACAGCACGACGTGTCAGGAGTCCATGCCTCTGCATTGCTAAGCACCGGCATCATGGGTATTAACATGGAAAATGGGTGGTTATTCCAGCGTTTCTGACTGGCAAGCTCTCCCGACAGCTAGCTAATGACAGGGCTGGCTGGAAGGCAAGGTGGGCCGGAGGAGCCGGTTAGGGGACCGTGGCAGTCACTTAGAGGGGAAAGGACCCAGGCTCAGACCAAGACAGCAGCTGGTAGGGGGACAGAGGGAGACGCCCGGAGGGGTCAGGCAGAAGGGACTCCTTGGTCACTAATGGGAGAGGCAGAGAGAGTGGGAAGGGGTGCCGTTACCCTGGACACGCCTGCCCAGGGGACTATTCGCTCGTTTTATCCATGTTTCATTTGAGGTGCCTGCAGGCACCAGACAGACCCGATACTGGGTACGAGTGGGTGGCACCGTGGAGTCCTCTGATTATAGCAGGAGGCTGGAGCCATCAGGGTGGATAAGCTTGTCCGGGAAGGAGGTATGGGTGGGAAGAGGGGGCCTGGGACCACGCCTGGCCAAGGCAGGAGTGAAGTCACAGGTGAGGCTGGAGAACCAGACAGGAGGACCTCACCAAAGCCAGGGACAAGGCAGCGTGGGACGGTGACAAGAGGTGGAGTAGGGGAAGTGGAAAGTGTGGCCCAGGAGTCACCGGGGCCGTACAGCAGAGGAGTTTCCAGAGGATTCCAGGGGCTGAGCGTGGGCAGGGGTGAGGAAGTGGAGGAAAGCAGAGGTGGTCCTGGTGAGGTGCTTGCTGTGAAAGGAATGCAAGGGGGCGTGCGGGAGCCGGATGGGGGGGTCCTGGGGTCCCCAGGCTTGTCCGTGGGAGCCGGGGAGCAGGGGGTGGTGCAGGAGGGCTCCTGCGAGGGCCTCGTTCCCGATGGCGGCAGCCCCAGGAGCAGAGAGAAGATAGTGTCTGCTTCGTGCATCATCTTAAGGATGAGGGGTGCCCCCGAGCCCTCGTCCTGCTGCTTCCTGACTTCCTCGCCGCCCTCGCCCTTGCAAACTCTGCTCGCAGACCTGTGCACATTCCCCTGGAGACCCCGCGTCTGACGCTGAGCGGCCCTGAGCCCTCCCCACCCGGGAAAGGTACATACGTGTTAAAGACCAGGGCGATGACGTAGTCTGGGGAGACGGTCACTTTCCAGTCACACTCCTTGCCCGGAGGGTAGGGCTCTGGGTAGTTTGGGGACAGGATGACTCCCGATGGCCCGGTCAGGTCGCCCCCGCAGGGAGCTGAGGAAAGAAGGGAGAGTCAGGGCCGCCGCCTTGGCCCTGTCCCACCAGAACGGGGGTGGCAGGCGAAGTGGGAGGGTGGGTCCGGCAGGCCCTGTGAAAACCTCTAGGGCCGGCGGGCAGGCAGGATGGCAGAGTCTGACTTTGGAGCGATGAATTGTTCTGAAACTAGAACGCCTCGGCTGCAGAATCGTGGGTGTCCAGAATGCTACTGACCCGGTCACTGTAAAACGGGAGATTTTATGTATGTGCATTTGAGCTCAGTACGTTATTTAAAAATAAAACAAAGCAAAACCGACTCTGCCGTCTCCTGGCTGTGTGACCTTAGGAAATCTACCTGACCTCCCTGGCCCTCAGCGTCTTTCGTTGTAACGAGCGTCCCCTTCCCAGGGTGGCTGTGAAGACCGCTGTGCTGTGGACGTATAGGGCACAGGGTTGATGATGGACGGAGCCACCGCCCTCCTTAGACGTGCGGAACATGTGGTCTTTCGCGGCCTCGGCCCAGCTTCCAGGCCGGCTTCGCGGTATTTACTGTGAGTTCCAGAGCCCTGGATGTCAGGAGGGAAACCAGGACCGTGTCCCCTGCCAAGTGCGCTGCCTCCCCTCCCCGCAGGGCTCCTGAGACTTGAGTGCAGAGCCCTTCCAGCTTCCAGGGGCCGTCCAAGAGTGCGTGTGCCATGGCCGTACGGGGTCGCCCTCCCCAGGATGACAGGCTTCTCCAGCGGGCAGGGAGGGGGCCGATGGCCAGGTGAGACAGCGAGCTACTCGGCCGGGGACCTTCCAGTGTCCCCAGACCCTGGACTGGGTCTCCCTCCACGTGGCGGGGCTGGTGTGCTGCGGCATGAGGGCTGCACAGAGCAGACACTGGAAGCGTGCGGGGTCACGGCAGGAAAAGACGAACGGTGACAAATATGGCTTGGTCTGAAACCGCAGGGCACCACAGGGAGTTAGCAAATGACGAGCTCACAGCGGCACCCGCAGGCTTTTTTGGGGGGAGTGGGGCCCCCGCTGGCAGCCA
>NW_006160087.1:1395492-1407621 GCF_000334495.1 Tupaia belangeri chinensis | reverse complement strand
GGTTGGCGTCGGGCCGGTGGCAGTCACTTGCTGCCGTGGACTGGAGCTCTCTTCTGCCTAGTGCTGTGGCTTTCACTCGGGCGATGCTTCGAGGCTTCAGGCTGGGTTCTAGAAGCCCTAACACAGCTAGACTCTAAACCCGAGTGTCGTGAGCGGTGTGTTTCTCCTGTAGGAAAATGGATCACGAATGCCTCCCGAGCACAGGAACACTCCCGTGGGCACGTGGCCACCACGGCCTGCAGACGTGGCGGGTGGCATTTCAGATATGGGGACGTGTTGATTCTCATGAACTACCTGTGAGTTACGGGTCACCCTTCCCAGCCTGCAGAGGGAATGCAGCTCGGTGAGGTTGAGTGGTCTGCCCAGCCGCTCAGACACAGTGCCACGTGGTCCAGGGAAGGGCGCTCCTCCTAGCAGATCTGCAGGGAGAAGCCACCACTGGGAGACCTGAGTGATGTGCTTCCCGGAGTGGGTCTGCGCAGGTCCCCCGGCCTCTTCGCCACTGAAGCCTCTGAAGCAGAGTGTGAGGTCAGAGGACAGACTGGAGTCTGACCAGGGGACACCTTGCAAAGATGGGGCGTCCAAAGGCCCTGGAGAGTGGCCGGCCCAGGCAGAGAGCCGGTGGAGGAGGGTGTGCAGACAGCTTGTGTCAGTCAGAAGTCCCACTGCCTGGGGACCTCTCCCAAGGGGCACGACGGCCTCTGTTCTGGAAGACCGTGCATCACCGGGCCTGGTCTTCCTTTGCAGCTCGGGGGCTTTTCCATGCAAGTTTGCAACAGATGGAGTGGCCTGGGTATTTCCAGGACCACCGTGTTCCTCTCCACCCCCAACCCATGCTCAATCTGCTGGGTTTCAGGCGTCCACCCAGGCACAGCTCCCTCCCAGATGGCTCCCTGGCATCAGACAGCCAGGCATCTGCTTCCCACTCGGGCCCCGGAGCGGGCTTTACCGCCCTCTGCCAGTCGTACCAAAGCCCTGGGTGGATTCTTGACTGCTTTGCTGGCAGGAGGGCTCAGGGCTGGTCGAAGGGGCACCGCTGAGCAGGCCAAACCATGGGTGCCAGATGGGAGAGGGCACAGTTGCTGGCCACCCCAGATGACCCAGGAACAGGCAGGCTGCACTGCGGGGGAGCTGTTAGAGGACTTTGGTTTGGGAGGTTCAGATCCCGACTACCACCTACGAGCTGTGAGTTTAGGCGCACTGTCCCCCCACTCTGGCTCCATTTCCTCATCTGTAACATAAAAACAGATGAATGACCACGAGACTTCGCACGTGCCGAGCACGGTTCTGAACGCGGTTCCGGCCACAGTTCAAGGGCATCTTCCAACAGGTCACAGAAAATGCTCACTATGAAAGAGCTTCGCATGGGTTTTCAGTTTTCTGGCGCTAAAATACACTCATACTTTAATTCCATTTTCCACAAACTTCCAGAAGTCTTGTATATTATCTTCAAATCTTCAAAACAACCCTACCAGGAAAGTACCGCTATTCCCCTACCGTACTGGTGGGAGACGAGGGCACAGGGAAGTGAAGTCGTTTGTCTCAGGCCATAAAGCTCGCAGTAGTGAAGCCGGACTCAAAGTGGGGGGCCCTGAGCTCTGAGCTCCCCACAGGGTGCTTTCAGCTGCAGAAACGTAGCTAGCGTGGAGCCCGATGCCTACGTGGGGATGAGGCTCGAGTTTGTGTTCTTCCTCCGCTCTGTCCCCGTAATGAAAGGCCATCCAGGCTGGCAAGGCCTGCCCGTGGCGGACTGCCAAGGGAGCTGGGGAACAGGGGCTTGTCGCTGCGATTTCCAGTTTGTCGGAGACGGGCGGTAGAGACGTTTACGGTGCTGCCGAGGGACGCTCCTCAAAGCCGAGAGGAAGGACGGTCGAGGAAGGGGCATCAGCGCCGGCCCTGCCTGGCACGCCCGTCCTGCGCGCATCAACTCCCCGCCCAGCCGCAGCTGCAGCCTCTCCACCGGAGCCTCGGCTCGGGCCTGCTGTCGGTGCAGTTGGACTGAGGAGTCTCGGCCTGAAGAACGCGAGCTGGGAAGGGCCCCAGTCCACCTGGTTCTCTCCTGGGCCTCACCAGCATTCCCCTGGCCAGCTGGACTTCTGGGCCAGGGGAGGGGAGTGAGTGCAAAATGGAAAAATGGAAACAAGGACGGGCAAAGGGGCGTGGGGAAGGTGGGAGGGAGAGAAGAGCCCGCGTGGAGATTCAGGTCCGGGGTGTCCTCACCCGCAGTGCCGCCGGGGAGCACGTTCACCCCCACGGGTGAGGGAACAGGCTCAGAGTCCAGGCAATTTTTTCGAGGCCATCAAACTAGGAAACGGCAAGCCAGAGACGAAACCCAGATCTGTCTGCTTAGCCTCCACGCCCTTCCCCACACTCACGCTGTGTAGTTGAGAACTGGGTGGGCTCTGGGCCCAGGTCGCAGCTTCCTGTCCCTGTACAGTACCACGCTCCTGCCCCACCACCCGGGGGACAGCTACTGCCCACTGGGCAGCCGGATCTGGCGTCTCACTGCCAGTGCAGGTCTGAGCTGCGACCAGCGAAGGCCAGTCCTTACTGCCCGGACCGACCTCCCCGAGCCTGGAAGACGCTGCTAGGGACAGAAGTCCCCTGACCTCCAGCAGCGGGGACAGTGTGGGAGGTAGGAAAATGAGAGGCTTTGCTTTCAGACTGGTGTGGGTGTGAGTCTTGGCTCTGCCGAATCCTAGCTCTGTGATTTGGGGCAAGATATCCAAATTTGTTAAGGTTTCAATTTTCTCAACTGTAAACGAAGGGAGTGCTAAATTCAGAGAGCCGCGGGGAAGCGAAAGGAGGTTATCTCAGGACCCGGGGAGGGCTTAGTGACCACCGCTTCTCTTCCAAGACCCTTTTTGACACGGGAGGGAGACACACTCCTTATTTCACTCAGAAAAAGAACCACGGGAGTGAGAGCCTCAGGTTTCTACCTATTCCTTTCCTGTCCCCTCTCCCGTAACACCCCCTCCTCCCCTCTGTCTCCAGTGGCTGGGGGCAGGGTTACTCAGGCCACGGCCTTCAGAGTTACAGGGCTCCGGGCCTCCGTGTCTTCATCTCCGGATGGGGCGGTGACAAGACGCGGGCAGATCTGAAGAACCAGACCCGGTAACCAATGCTTTCCTTCGGTAGAGGAAGAGCAAGGTCCCCCCTTTACACCCCGAGCCTATGGGTGCCCCTCTGCTGCTCCAGGGAGTAGAAGGGTCATTTTGGAAGCTGGTGACCCACCACTTCCCTCCTGACCTATCAGCCTGGGCTGAGGGAAAGGGACGGCGCACCTGGCTAGGAACCCTCTGGGACCATCTCGGCAAGTGGAGATGTGCAGTGCCGTGTGTGTGTGTGTGTGTGTGTGTGTGTGTGTGTGTGTGCGCGTGAGTGTGGCCCCATGCAGGCGGAGCACGGTCAGCCTGGGGTTCCCTTAACTTTGCATTCCCAGTCTCTGGCCTCAGGCTCAAGATGCAGCTGCCACTTGGGTAGAAGGGTCTAGCTCACCCGAGCAGGAGCTCCCAAGGGCAGAGCGGCTCCTAGGCACAGTGTCCCCACAGGGCAGAGCGTCTCCCAGGGCAGAGCATCCCCCCAGGGCAGAGCATCCTCCCAGGGCAGAGCGTCCCCCCAGGGCAGAGCGTCCCCCCAGGGCAGAGCGCCCCCTGTGGCTGCCTCTTACCGATGCACGTGGGCGGGCTGGGCTGCCAGAAGAACCTGTTCTCGATCTTCACACAGCTGATCTCTGCGCTGCCCTGCAGGGCATAGCCAGGGTCACACTGGAACACCGTGGAGTCGCCGGCTTCCCAACTGTCGCCGCTCCGGCTCCCATTCTGCGGGACCCCAGGGTCATTGCAGGACGTCGCCGTGGACACTGGGACACAGAGAAGAGTGGGCGTGTTGCTTAGTTGTCTATCAGAGCACAGTTCCCAGCTCATGACCCTCGCCGACGGCCATGTCCACTGGGGGCCACCATTGCCTCCCCACTGCCATTGTGAGCTGCTGCAGTGCCACCGGCCTCAGCCCCGTTACTGTCACTGCCTCCACCACCACTTGTGATGACATGCTGCCACTCTCACTGGATTGCCACCACCACTTCTACCAGTACCCTTGCCTGTGCCGTCACCGAACTCTCGGGAGAGCCTCGGTTAAGCAGACTACTGTGTTGTGGCTGCAGAACTGACTTCAGTTTGATTTAAGAATACAGGCGTTGTCACACAAAGTGAGGGCGTGACAAGGTAATCAAGCACAACCTCTAAGAGCTCTGTGAAGAAGGGCTGCAGAGGAGTCTGGGAGCGGGTCTGCCTGAAGGCTGAGCCGTGCTGTGAGAGGCAGGGGTCACTGTGTTCTTGTTCTCAGTATAAGCCATCACGGAGCCAATACGTGGAAACTGTGCTCAAAGGAGAATCAGAGACACGGTGGTTCAGATGCTGGATTCCCACATGGCCGACCACGGTTTGAGTCCTTGACCCGGCAGCTTGAAAATCACACTGGGTTTGTGTGTGTGTGTGCTCAAAATCCCAGGAGAGGAAGAGAGGAGAAGGGATTGAAGATTGGTCATCCCCCTGGTGGGGGGGTGATTTCTCACTTTTCCACTCTGTCTCTCTCCAGTGCGTGTATACACCCTATGACAAAAACTTAAAAAAAAAAAAAGAAAAAGAAAAAAAGAAAAATCAGATAATTACAGCGAGTGGCAGAACAGAGTTCAGAACAAACAAGTAGCTAAGAGGTATTAAAAATGTGAAAAACTCGGGCACAATGCCACACCCGGCCTGACCCGGGGCAGGTGTTTAGAAGTGACCGCTCAGGGACGGTGGGAGGGTGAGTGAGTGAAACCTGAGGGAGTGAGTGAGCGAGTGATTGCAGCACGGGAGGTGATGTCAGAGGACGCTCAGGAAAAGGGTTCCGAGGCAGCCGCAACCACCCAGAGCTGTCGTCACTCAGAGGCCAGAGTCAGCAGACCCCGGGAGCCAGAGGTTCTGGAGGCCACAGGATAAACAATGCTTATTTGCCTGGGATGTCAGCTTTTCCTAAAAACTTTGGAAAAAATTACTCTTAAGATGAAGGCATTTATTCTGAAGTAGAATGTCAAATGCACATTAGTTTTTAAGCAAACCCACGAAGCCTCAAAGAGATTTCACACCTTCCTATACCTTCCACGTCCCCTGGGGATCCGTCCTCAGTCTCTTGTGCTGTTTGGAGAACTTCAGGGGGGAAGGTCTGAAAAGCACCAGCCTTGGGCAACTGGACACATTCATGCCACGTCTTGTAAGGCCAAGGACTGGGTGGCCGTGTAGTCATAGTAGCCAACACCTGATGCTCAGTAATAGCTAAGTCATACACCAAAGTACGGCCCATGGACAAAGGTCTCTGTGCCTTTTTTGTAAATAAAGTTTTATTGGGACACAGGCACATTCATTTGTACATCTATCGTCTGGAGCTGCTTTCCCGTTATGATGGCAGAACTGAGTAAGTTGTTATGGACCACAGGGCCCACCAAGCCTGGAGTATTTAGTCTGTGTGGGGAGCCAAAGAGGAGACATGAGGAGTGTGCAGGACGTGACCAGAACAAGACCACGGTCTTTATCCGGACATGGCCTTGGGTGGCTGGATTGTTATGAGCAGAATGTCTTGGGATCGTTTTGAACTGAATGTTCCAAAGTATTGTCATAACAACCTGATGAATTCAGTATGGACTTAAAACCTTCCATCACAGAAGTCTCTGGAGTGTGTAGAAATACTAGCAATAAAGCACACTCGGGGCTGACCAGTACTGACTGGCAGTCCTCCCACTTCTATCCTGTCTTCTTGACTTTCTTTAATCCTCACCCCCAACTCAGGAACTGTTCGCCGTTGGCAGGTCCGACAAGTCTGTTAGAGAAAATGCTGCCAACCCCTGGTATATGGGGTGCCATCTTAAGCCCCCATTTTGAGAATACACTTTGCTTTCCTCCAGCTTGAATGGGCAGCACCGTCAGTGACCCGCTGCACTGTGGTCAGCCACGGTTGTGAGCTCCCGAACGGCAGCTCCCCTGTGCCCTCCGCCATGCCGCTGCACCTGGACAGACGCTGCTGCAGATCTTACGCCAGCTCTAGCTGTCATTCGGCCTGTAGCTCCAGTCTCACCTCCTCAGACGGGTTGATTGATTGATTTTTTAAGTGTTTACCATAGGGCACATGTGCTCACGAGAGAGAGAAAGAGATAGAGAATGTGAGAGATTGCCCTAGGATCAACGTCCATGCCACGATCCCTTCTCTTCCAATCTCCTCTTGGGACTTTTGGCGTGCACACAGACGTGTCCGAAGTCTGGGTCAGAGTCAGGAACCACAGCCGGCTGTGCTGGAGTCTGGCACCTTAACCATCACGTCACCTGCAGGCCACCAGGTGGGCCTTTTGGGTCGCCCTCTGGACTTGCCCCTTGGCCCTCATCCACCGACTGTACCATGTGCTCCTGCGTTGTTCTTTCCGGGGCTCAGGGTGTGATCATCTTGCGAGCTCATTCGCTCGCCTCTGTACTGTGTACCCCTGGAGCATGAGTCGCTGTGAGAACAGAGACCTTGGCTGTCTGGCTCCCAGCTGCATCCCCAGGGCTTAGCGGAGTGCTCAGCACACAATGACGCTCAGTCAATATTTGTCGAATAAATGAACGAACGAACAAATCATCCCCATCTGACACTTGCTGAATTTATTTGTAAAGTCAAATAAGAATCAATCTCCTTCCTTCCCAATTAAAAGCAGACATAGCTTTCATCGCTAGCTTTACAGCACACCGTACACATGTAAATGATTCGCTGGGAGAAAAACAGCTCACTGTCTGAGCAGATGCGAGGGGGTGATTTACACAGGAGGTGATGGAGCCAATGATTAAGGGCCTCGGTGTGGGAATCGGACACGCGGGTTCTGATCCAGGCTGTGCTCCTTATTAACTAGATGACCTTTATAGAAACCTCAGAGCCCACGTCTGCAGCGTGGATTAACAATAACAATGGTACCCACTGCTTAAGGCTGGCGTGGAAATTCCGGGATGAGGAACAGCAGCACAGGCAGGGCACTCGCCGCTGAGACTGGTGGGGACGTTTCCTGCTCACCTTTGTTTTCCTTCTTTTCAGTCTCCCTTTCTCTCGTTAATGCTCCTGAATTTGAGTTGCTGGGCAAGGCCCCTCGGGAAAGGCTGGACCCACGTGACACAGACAGGATGTTGGCTGTTACACAGTCATGTTTACTTAATAAAGCCGAGCCGGCGCTAATCGTCTCTGGCATTTCTGTGCAATCCCCTGTCAAACACACACTATGAAGTTAACATGGGTGAGCCGTTCTCTCCTCTCTAGGGCAGTCCTGGTATTTGCTAACTGATGACAACAACAGGGAAGGTGACCTTTCCCGAACCTCGGTGTCCAGAATACTGGGCCAAGTAGCCAAGGCCTTTCCGGAGCCTAGGCTGGATAGCTTTGACCACTCCACGCTTGGTGCCATGTGGGGCCGGCGAAGCTCTGTGCTGGAGAAAGCCCCTGTTCACATGCCCGTGTCTCCTCCACGTACTCCCGTGCCCACTAAGAGGGGAGGGGCACCTGCATAGGCCACGGGAGAGCCGGGAGGAGAGGCGTGGCCCGACCCTCCAGGAGCTTTATTTTGAGAGGTTTTAGCTATAGGGCGCGTGCGCTCGCCAGAAATACAGAGGAACAGAGAGACAGAAAGCGAGAAATCAACCCCCAGAGGGGATGGTCACGCAGCAATCCTTTCTCCTCCATTCTCCTCTTGGGATCCTCAGCACGCACACACATGTGCCCAGCATGAGTTTAAGCCCGGGTCTGGGACGCGAACCGCGGTCGACTACATGGGGATCGATCTACAACGTGGTTGCACTGTGGGGTGTTCGTTTAGCCACTGTGCCAACTGCTGGTCCCCCTCCAGGAGCTTTAGGTGGGATGGCAAGTGGGTGGCCAACTCTGAGACAGGGTGACAGTCCAGTGTAGGAACGTGCTGAAGAAGGAGAGATCCCTGGCTGGGGCGCTCAGGCAGCCATTTATTCTGGTGGGGGACTAGGCGCGGCATCTGACGTGGACCCTGAAGGGTGAATCGGACTCCACGAGCAGAGCTGGGCAAGGCATGACAAAGCAGCCCAGCGGAGGCACAGACGGGCGAGCGCTTGGGCACTGTGTCCTGCATGGCTAAGCCGAGGACACGCGGAGGTCAGAGAGTGCAAATCTGTGGGGGAATTTGTCAGTACAGTTACGGGCTGCCTTTGTTGTTGTTGTTGTTAAAGCCATACCCATCAGCAGGTGTAGAGAAAATCCACGACTGGCTTTATTCAGGAAAGTCCTTTCCCCAGAGGACAGACTGAGTGGTCTGAGCACCGACCCTTCCCCCTGTGGGAGACCCTTCCCACTGTGGGAGACCCTTCCATTGCCTCTCCAGCAATTTCCAGAATTTGATCCACAGAACAATAGTCTCTTGTGATGGTCTTGAACAAGTCACTTGTGGTCAGCACACTTGGAAACTGGGGAACTTAGTGGAATGTGTGTGCCTACCAGTGGCTCTGGGAGTCCCGGATTACAGGTGAGCTCCGCAGGCCTGTCTCCCCCCGAAGCACCTTCCCAGCACCAGTTGATCACACAGGTCTTTCTTGCAGTACCAATGAACAGTCCTTGGAACTCCCGGACAGGCTAGAAACGCGAGGCTGGGAGCCATGTGTGTGCTCAGTGGACACGTCTCTAAGTGCACGGGGCGTGACCCTGGAGCGCACGTCTGCCCACACACTGTACCTGGCCACCCCAGGACGAAGCGACGAGGATGAGCAACTCTGTGCGGCCCCCGTGCCAGGGCGCCACCTGACCACACCTGGCTGATACACTGGGAGTGAGCATGGGGACAAAGCCACGGCACGGGTGCCACACAGATGCACTCTGATCACCATGGAAACCGATCCCTCCCATGCCCGCCACCTGCTCAGAGTGCAGTAAGGGGGGTAATGCAGATGGCTGCTCTGGCATGAGCCTGAGCAGAATCCCGGACAAAGCCACTTGTTTGGAGAGAGGAGAAGCGGAAGGGGCGTTTTGGAGATGAGGTGTGCGGTCTAGGGCAGCAGGACCAGGCACGACCAGGGACGACCGTCAGCAAACGCTGGGACTTGGGCGTCTGAGCGCCACCGCGTGGCACACTGCTGCGCTGCCCCGCAACGGCTGGCGCAGGGGCCGCGCCAAAGCGGTTCGAGTTTTTTTACCCCTGTCCCCTTGTGTCTGCCCTGTGTCCCTCCGTGCACCCCACGTTTCGGCCACAGGGGTGATTCTCTGCTCCAGAACCCACTCTCCTGCTCCTGTCGCGTCCACATGCTTCTGCACCTAGGAGGCCCTTGCTTCTCCACCCACCAGGCGCCCACAGGTCCTCCCAAGTCCGCAGCGGCACCCATGTGCAGCAGGGGTGACTACTCCCTTCTCAAAACCCCGACTTTTCTTGAGGTCCCGGACTCCAGATAATCTCTTTAAGCTTGGCTCCACCCAAGCCCCTTCCCCACATGAGCTGACCCTGCGAACTCCTGTTCTATTTCCCCTTCAGGTCTGAGCTTGGGCATCATCTTTTCTGGAAGTTCTCCCCTGATGCTCCAGGGTGACGGTCGGCCTGTGTCTCTCCAGCCAACACTTCCCATCTGGTATCGACTGACCCATGAACCTGCTTGTCCTCTCAGATGCTCGAACGCACGCTGCCCACATACCAGGCACACAGCGGGTGCTCAGAGAAAGCCTTCACAGAGATGAAGGGATGGAGGGGAGGAGGGAGTGGAGGGAGGCCGGTGGAGTGCGGCAGGACTGTGGGACGGGTGGTGCGGGGTGGGTGGCAGGGGGCACAGACCTGAGAACTGGATGGCAAAGCCCTGCTTGCTGGTGAAGAAGTCGGTGCTGAACTGCAGGACGACCGAGTTGAAGGTGCTGTGCAGGTCCTTGGGCAGGGCTGGGCCACTCAGCTCCTGCAGCAGAACCCCACTCTCCACGGGCCCGTCCCAGATGCGCAGCACGTCATGCACCTCCTCCGTGTCGAACACCAGGAAGTGCAGCCTGAGCGGGGAGAAGGCAGGTGGTCAGCCAGGCCCAGCCCCTTCTTCCCGGGGCTTCTGGTTGGAGAAGGCCCTGGACCTAGAGGACTTGCAGGAAGAGGGGAAGGCGGCGGCTGGCAGCCCGCTAGTGACTCTGGTGCCAGTCACAGGGACACCCGCAATGGGGACCAGGGTGGGGAGGGGGGGTACATCTGCTTATTGTCAGCTCCGTGCTGTCGGCCAGACCCGCCCTCTCCCCGGCCCTACGCCGCCCACATCTCGCTCTGGAGCCTGTGCCCTCACGTTCTAGACTTGGGGGGCAGTGCTGAGAGGGTGGAACTGGGTTGAATAAAGAATACAGGTTAAGGACCAGCAGGCGGCACAGAGGTAACACAACTGGACCATCGTGGAAAAAGTCCGCGGTTCCAGTCCTGGCCCTCCCTGAGCCTGTGGGGTGTGTACGCGCATGCCCAGTGGCCCAGGCCAGGTGGGACTTGGGGTAGAGCAGGGCATGAAATCCTTGTTGGGGATGCCCATCGGTTTCTCAAAACAAGTATATTATAAAATATGTATCTATATTATAAAATATGTATATGTTTAAGAAAAGACAAGGCTGGCCTTGTAGCTCAGTGGTTAAGCCAGTGCATAGGGAGCGAAATCTCACACGGCTGACCGTGGCTCGAATCCTGGTCCCACTAGCTTGTAAAACATGTCTGGGCTTGTGCGTGTGCATGTGCGTGTGTGTGTGTGCACGCATGTGTGATGAGCTGGAGACGTGGAGGAAAAGGACTGAAGTGTGACCACGTCCCTCCCGGGGTGCTTTCTCTCTCCCCAGCCTCCTCTCCCAAGTGCACATGCCCTCTGGAAATTAAAATAAAAGACAGGAAAGGGGGTGTGGGGGTAGTCTGCGGGTCTCTGAGGGCTTGGCCTAGCTGCCATAGAGGCAGAGGTAAGCCTGTTCTTTGGTCTTGCCCAGCAGAGCTCTGGGAACGCTAGCTACACACAGGCCTGGCTTAGATAACCCTGCAACTTCAGGAGGCCAGGCTGGGGTCTCTGTCGGGGTTGCAGGCCACAGGCAGAGCTCTCAGCGCAAGGCAGCTGGGTAGGAACCAGAATTCCTCAGGGACAAGACGGTTCTGACAGAAACGATGCCTCAGCTATGAGCCTGTGGGACTCTCTCTCTTGGTTAATCAATTTTTTATTCGGGAATAATTTTAGACTTACAGAAATGCTGTAAAGATAATACAGAGAATCCCGTAGACCCTTTGCCATGTCCCCTGTGTTAACATTGTTCAGTTCCGTGGTACATCTGCCACGACTCAGAAACTCACGTTGGTGCCTGACCGAACCCACTCAACCCCAGGCTTCATTTGGATTTCACGTTTCTGTCCCAGGTCCAAATCCATTTATCTCTCTTTTTAAAAATACCTTTGAAATTATAAAAATAAGACATGCACAAGACAGAAAAAGGCAAACACTATACAGATGTCCTGAATTTTTAAAAAGTCTCTCTACAACCGACCAGTTCTCCAAAGCTTTCCACTTATTCTGTAAGATTTGGTGCATGTCCTTGCAGGTTTTTCTTTCCAGGGTACACACAGACATACCACACTCCCAAATGGGACCACATTTTACGTAGCTTTGTGGAATGTTCTTTTTTTACTTAATGCTGTATTATGGACATATTCATTGACTTCACTTTCCTACAAAAATGGACACTGCTGTGTTTTACATCTCACATAAAACTCATCTTTACACAGCTTTGCACACTTCTGTTAACGTCTCAGTCAACTTAGAGAAGAGTGTCGACTTAAAGCATTTTTGCTAAATCCTGCTAAATTCTTCTCTCAAGTGACTGTATCAATGTATAGCCCTACTCACCAATACTGGTGCTACTATTAACTCTCTACTTACCTGCATCAGATACGACGGAACCATAAACACATTCCATATTAAAGTCGTCCCCCATCTGCTAGGCCAAAATGAAATCTCACTGGCATTTTAAATTTAGGCAATTTAGGAAGTTTGCTGTCTTTGCACAAATTTACTGGACATTTGTCTCTCCTCAGACCCTTTATCCATATTAATTAGGTTGTCCTTTTTTTTTTTTTTT
>NW_006160087.1:1391434-1395369 GCF_000334495.1 Tupaia belangeri chinensis | reverse complement strand
GACGGAAAGCGAGAAATCACCCCCCAGGGGGGATGGTCACGCCGCAATCCCTTCTCCTCCATTCTCCTCTCGGGATCTTGGGCACGCACGCACAGTTGGGAATCCAGGCACGCATGCACATGTACCTGGCACTTTTAAAACCTTAATTTAAGAGTGATTTTTGCTATAGGGTGTTTGGGAATCCAGGCACATGTACCTGGCACTTTTAAAATCTTAATTTAAGAGTGATTTTTGCTATAGGGTGTGTGTGCTTAACAGAGACAGACAGAAAGCGAAAAATCATGCCCCCCATCCCCGGGGGATGGCCACACTGCAATCACTGCTCTTCTTGAGATCTTGGGTATGCACGCACATGTGCCTGGCATGAGTTTTAAGCTGCTGGGTCCAGGACTCGAACCATGGTCAACTACCTGGGAGTCCAACGACATAACCATTACGCCATCTGCCGGCCCCACATGGCGCATTTTGAAGCTGCAGGGTTTGGGATTGGAATCATCTAGTGTGTCATGTGGGATCCAACCATCTTCACCATGCTGCCCGTAGGTCTTCTACAATTCCATTTATCCCTGATGATTTCTACGTATTATCTTTGTCTATTTTGATTTCTCTTTTATGTATTTGCTGCTAGTATTTTCTCCTGCATCTGGTGCCTTTTCCTTTCAAGTTTTGTGTGTGGTGTTTGCTTTGCTACAGAAGCAATTCGCTTCAGGTAATCAAGCATGTTCATCTTTTCCTTTAAGGATGCCGAATGCCATGCTACACTCTCTCCCACCACCTCTCCCACCACCCTCTAGAGTAATGAAAACCCACATGTTTCTCAGAGGTTGTATGGATTCAGTTTTTAGGCTGATAGAGCCATTGTTTTCCTGAACAGACATTCAGCCATCCCAGTGCCTATCTGACGGAGCCTGTGCCGTGGTCGGTCTGTCTGAACGCCCTGCTGGCTCCCACGAGCGCGCGTCCGTCTGTCCCTCACTTCTCATTGGTCTACTCTTCCTCTCCCTCAGGGCTGTGATTTCCCCAAGGGCAGGGCCAGGTCTTGCTGCCACCGCTCCATGCCTGGGCTGTCTGACCCTTTAGATGGGGCCCAGGAGACCTGGGGAAGGAAGACACACCTGGTTCTTTCTGGATAATCTGGCTCCCCTCTGCTTTGAGGTGTCCCTGTGACCGTGGGCCTGTCCCCAGGCTGTCTGCTCGGTTCCACGTGCCCCCGTGCCTGTGTTGGCTTCTACCTGTGACAGCTAACGGTGGCTTTACGCTCTTATTTCAATGTTCCCACAGGGAAAGTCCTTCCTATTTTTCCTCCAAAATTTCTTCACTAATGTCCCAAATTTACTCTTGAAAAAGAACTTTATGGTCACCAAGTTCCCTTCCAAGAGCCCAGACACGAGATGCTCTGCCTTTGCTCCTGACCCTGCCAAGGCTTAAGGTCTCCTTCGTGCCGGCCGTCTTCCTCGTGCGCTTCCTGCTAAACTCGCTCTTAGCAGCGTCGAAGTTTCTACTTTAGGCGCGATTGTGAATGAGACTTCATTTCTAGTCACGTTTTCTCGTTATTTCTTATCGGAGGTGTGTGTGTGGTTCTCAGTTCCAGCCGTAGACCAGTACTAGCAGCATCCAAGCAAACTGTGTGGATTTCCGAGCTGGCCCCTTGCACAGATGCAGGTGGAGATTCCTCCACACCAGGGCCCATGGGTTTTCTCAATAGTTGCGTTCTAGTCACTCTGCAGACTGTGGAGACAAACAGGCTTCTCTTCAGGATGTTTAGGGGCCAGCAGATGGCATAATGGTTATGTTGCTGGACTCCCACGTAGTCAACCAGAGTTCGAGTCCCAGATCCGGCAGCTTAAAACTCATGCCAGGCATGTGTGTTTGCATGCCTAAAATACCGAGAGGAGAATGGAGGAGAAGGGATTGTGGCATGACTATTCCCTCTGGGAGTGGTTTCTTGCTTTCTGTCTGTCTCTCCAGTGCCCACACATGCCCTCTAGCAAAAATCTCTCTAAAAACAAAACCAAAACCCAACCCACCCCAGAAAAAAAGAAATACCAAGATGTTTAAAGGGAATAGGTCAGCAGGCTGGGAGCTGGAGCCCTCCTTGACCGAAGAGTGGAGAAAGAGCCCCCAGAAGGCACAGCAAACAAGCCTACCAGCTGCTGTGCGAGCCCCCCTTCCTGCTCTGCCTCTCTGTGCAACCTGCCGCCAGCCCAGGAGGGCCACAGGTGAGCTGGGTGCTGCGGCCACACGTGCCCTCAGAAGCCGGACGCCGCGTGGGCTGCGCTTGCAGGGAGGAAGGAGGAAGTGAGACTTCCAGTTTGGGTGGCATGGAAGGGGTGTGTTTTGTTTGGATTTAATAACATGAGGCAAGACCTGGGCGCACACAGGAGTGAAGGTGTCTGGGAACAAAGGTGACCCTACGCGCGCCTTCAGGCGGTGTTGGGATGACAGGATGGAGGGAAGAGGACGAGGCCCTGGAGTCTGCGACGGGCGTGGGGCTTGCCCTGCTCTATCTGACTCTCCAGGACGAGGTGCCGACGGTGAGCACTGAGTGAGCGGGAGAGCTGCATGAGGGCACGGAGTCCAGGAGGGCCAGTCCGACAGGAGGGCGAGAAAGTGAGCCCGTGGAGAGCAAGGGGGTCCGAACGGAGCCCTGTTTCCATAACAACCACTGCGCACGAGACACTGCCACATCATCTCGTTAAGCGTGCACCGCATCTTTATTCTGCAGGTGGCATGAGTCCCGGCTTTCAAAACAAGAATACTGAGGCTCAGAGGGGAAGTGACTTGGCCAAGGTCAAGGGCTGGCGCGAGGGTGAGCTAAAATCACCACTATGTACTCATAACCCAGGCGGGACATCAGCGCTTCCCCTCCACCCCCGACAGCGCCGCCCACACCTCAGCCGGCCTGAGCACTGGGCGAGGGCTGGGCAGGCTCTGTCAGGAACCGACAGCCACGTGGCGACCACACACAAGCACCGACGGCTGAGACTCAAGACCACGAATCTGAAATGCCAGTCCACTGCATTCAGCTGAGCTGATCTGATCAGACGAGCCCACGGCTTGGCATTGATGGGGGGAGGGGAGGGGAGGAGGAGAGGAGGGGAGGAGGGCGCCTCGAGACCTTTCCATACAGAAACGATGCCGCTCGCACCCATGAGCACAAAGGTCACGTCCCAGACCTCCTGCGGAGTCACGGCAACACGTCTCCATGCCTGATGTGGGGACCGGATGGGGAAGGTGACAGCAGAGTCCCCCCTTCCAGAGTTCCGGAAACGATGCTGCTCGCACCCATGAGCAGAGGTCACGTCCCAGACCTCCTGCGGAGTCACGGCAACACGTCTCCATGCCTGATGTGGGGACCGGATGGTGAAGGTGACAGCAGAGTCCCCCCTTCCAGAGTTCCGGAGACGGGTGACAGCCCTGCACACACAGACCCGTTCGAAGAGCTCATGTGGCAAACGCCATGGAGAGCGGCAGAGTGCTAAGACGGAGGGGCCACGTTAGGCAGTGGGGCCAGGAGGGCCTCATGGAGGAGGTGACATTTATGCAAGATGACAGGCTCACAGGAGCGGCCACAGAAGAGCAGGCAGGGTAAGAGGTGGGAGGGAGCTCCTGCGAAAGAAAGCTAGCGTGTGCGAAGGCCCCCAGAGTCCCAGTCACAGAGGCTCTGGCTGGGCTGAGAGAGGGGCAGAGGCCAGGGCTGGCGGGACTCTGTGGGTTGGGGAAGAAGTCTGGATTTCATCTCCAAGCTCAGGGAAGCCATTGAAGGATTTTAAGCTGAGGCCTGACAGGATCCGACTTACACTGTGAGATCGCTCTTGCCCGGGTCAGAAGAGACTGGCGGGGCGAGGGTGGAGGCAAGGACGTTCGTTAGCGGGGGCTGCTCCCGGCAGCCAGTGACTCCTTTTGTTAGAAACCCCTCACGGGGCCCGAAAAAC
>NW_006160087.1:1386686-1390118 GCF_000334495.1 Tupaia belangeri chinensis | reverse complement strand
ATTATGGCGGCACTAGGGCTCTAATACGTCTCCCCAGTACTGTGACCCCACGCCCAGCGGGGAGCTCCCGCGTCTCCCCCAGGACCCTTGTCTGGAAGGTGCTCCCGTGTCCTCCCATGCATATTGGAGTCACCCAGGGACGTGCACTTGCTGAGTTCCTGCACTCGGGTACCTGTGTCTCACTCATCTCTACCTCTGGCTCGCCCCTTGCCCCTCGGTGAATGCCAACTGGTTGAACGAGGAGTGAGTGAATAGCTCACCAGCCTTCAGGGGCCAACCCATCTCCTGCCCTGGCCAAGCACTTACTACTGAGCAAGAGGCAACGTAGACCCTTCCTCCTAAGGAAGAGCCCTCCTACTTCTTCGGAGGTTCTGAGAGCTCACTGCCCACGTCTAGCCCCTCGGGTCTTACACCTGCACCTCTGGTGCCTGATCACCACCGAGACTGGATCTGGCCACACAGCCTTGGGCCCAGAACTAGCTGCAGAGTCTGTACCTTGGAGAACGTACTGCAACTATGGACTCGCTCTCCAAACGCAGCCCCACAGTTCTCTGACCCTGCCCTGATGCTCATGTTCATGCACTAAATCCATAACTAGGCGGTATTAGATGCAGGCGGTACACAGCACTGGAGAGAGCTGCGGGAGAGGACCATGTCTGCCCCTGACGCGCTGTGGCAAGCTCTGGCACATGGGTGCATGGAGAAGGCGCCTAACGCGGGCCAGGGAGATGAGGCAAGGCTTCCTGGAGAAGCGACAGCTGAGCTGTCTCAAGAGACGGGCAGGCTGTACCGGAGGGGGCAGGTGAGGAGTGTGAGAAGGGAGTGTGGGCGGAGGAAGGGGTGCATCAGGCACGCGGGTGGGGCCTAGCACGTCCTCCAGGTGGTCGGGTGGTCAAAGCAGGGCAGAGGAGCGGAGAGCCACGCCCACGGCTTGGACAGGCATACCCCAGACGTACATGGCATGGGAGGCATGCAGGGAAGGGCGCTCTGGAGCATACGGGCATTCAGGAGCAGCAGCCGAGGGGCTGGGAGGGAGGCTGCCAACCAGCAGGCGAGGAGACAGGACACCCGGGAAAGGTGCAGCCCAGAGGTGGAGGGAGCCTCAGGGAGGGCCCAAGGGTCAAGCTGCAGAAGCAAGGAAGCCCCTGTGGTCCCCATGGAGCAGCTTCCCCTGTGTTGGGGCAGGGCAGAGGCCAGCAAAGGAGGGTCCCAGGTCTGACTGTGCCCTACACGGGCTGCAAGCGGGCAGTGCACAGCACGACCCGCCCTGGGCAGCAGTGGTGGCCCTGTCTCTCCCAGGCCCCTGTGGGCTGCCTGCCCCTCACTTGCTCTCCCTGCGCCTGGGTTCTGGCTTCGCAGCCAGCCGCAGCCCTGTAACAGCAGGGATGGCCTGGGCTGGGGGAAGGCCCTGCTTAGTCTGAGATCTCACAGGCCTTTTACTCCCGGTGTTTCCAGGGTCCCACTGCCCACCACATCTCCAGTGGCAGGGCCCCAGCTGAGGCTGCACCCCCGGCCCTCCCTTCCTCACTTCTTCCTACCAGCCCCCTGCTGAGAGCCCCACATGCTTTGAGGGTACAGCTGGGGTGAGGGTCATGACACAGCTCCAACCACAGGCCGGGACTGTCCTGGAGCCTAAATCTAAGAAGCAGGAGGGCACCCAGTCCTTGCTGTGCTGTCCCCAGACAAAACGCTTGAGATTACGGTCCTCGGTTCTCTCTGCCCCAGGGACACTGGACACTGGGCACCCTGGGGATTCTCCCCACCTCGCTGCTTATCGGGGTTCCTCTGTACGCAAAAAGGAGAAGAAAAGACCCCTGGCATCTTGACATGCGATTTCAGCTGCCTCTGACTAGCACCCCAGAATACGGCAGGGGGCTGAGCCCTCCCTGGCAGCTGTCACCACAGCACGAACACGACGGGCCCTGCCCGACCCAGTCATAATGATGGGCTTCCCATCAGGGGAACGTGGCACGTGAGTGAGCAGCTGCTGCAGGGAGAAGGGTCAGAAATCACTCCTGTCCCCAAATGGGGAGGCAGCCTAAATTATCCTCAGTGACATTGAAGACGCCAGTAAGAAAATAATACTTGCTTTATAAAACGTTCCCTTCTGAGCCGCCCAAGCTGCAAACCAACAATTAAACCATGATCATAATAGCAGACAATAATAATTAAAGCATCACGCTACCCAAAGAGCAAAAATCGTGAGGACAGCCCAAAGCCAGCGTTGGCGTTGAGAGCAAGATTAGGGGCTCTTTTCTCTGGGGGCCAGCTGGGTACAAAAGAAGACAGAATACACTTTGGATAGTTGCAAGAGTGAAGAATTAAATTGGGCTTCAGGTCACCGGGGAAACCGCGTCCCGTTCTGGGAGTGACTGGTGACAGGGCTTAGGCTGTAGTCATGCCTTCCTCCGACCTGCTGGGTGACCTGCACCCATGGTCTTCTCATCCTTCCCTCCCTGGCAGCTCTGGGATCGCGTATTAGACAAAGCCTGCTTCGTGTGTGTCAGGGATTCTGTGAGGGCCAGGGATACCTTCGTCCTCGGAAGACATGTTTTCCACAAATGAGAGATACTGGCTGTGGTGTCCAGAACCTGCATTCAGACACTAGCTCTGTGAGCGCTACTTAGCTAACGTTGCTGAGCCTCAGTTTACCCTTAGCACTAGCCACCGAGCAGTGTCGTTAAGAGCATATTGCAAATCTCACTTAAAACTTCTAGTACTGAGCCTCAAAGGTAGTATTAAAAATCAACACGTGGGGACCAGCAGATGGCACAGAGGTTACGTCATTGGACTCCCACATGACTGAGTGTGGTATGAGTCCCAGACCTGGTGGTTTGAAAATCACATTGGGCATGTGTGTGTGCGTGCCCAAGATTCTGGGAGGAGAATGGAGGAGAAGGGATTGTGGCATGGCCACCCCCCCTGGGGAGTGACTTCTCACTTTCTGTCTCACTATCTCTGTCCCTTTTTCTCTCCCAGGTGAGTGCATGTGCCCAAAGCAGGTATGTGTGTTTGGGGGTGGGGGTGGGGGTGGGAATGAACACATGGTTGGGCCAGCAGGCAGCGTGGTGGCTAAGGAACTGGACTCCTTCATGGCCCACTGTGGTTCAAGTCTCAGACTCAGTGGCTTGAAAATCATGCTGGGTATGTGCTCAAAATCTTGGGAGGAGAATGGAGGAGAAGAGGTTGTGGGGAGCCATTCCCCCAGGGGGGTGATTTCTCGCTTTCCATCTCTCTGTTTGGGTGAGTACACTCTGTAGCAAAGACCTAAAAGCATGAAAACAAAAATAAAAACAAAAAACCATGGTAAAATCATCTAAAATAAATTCCATTTCTGTTCCATTCACCTTTTTTCTTTTGGAGAGGTTTTTGCTATAGGGTATGTGTGCTTGCCAGAAAGACAGAAACAGAGAGATAGAAAGCGAGAAATCC
>NW_006160087.1:1344032-1386522 GCF_000334495.1 Tupaia belangeri chinensis | reverse complement strand
CGGGACTCGAACCATGGTCGGCTACATGGGAGTCCAGCAACATAGCCATTACGCCAACTGCTGGTCCCTGTATGCACTCTTTACTCGACTAAGAGAAGTGTTCATCTCCAAAAGTAACTCACTTTCTCCTTGTATTTCTGACACTTTGCTTTACTTTTCTTAGTAGGCTATTTGGTGCATAAAGATTGTGGCTGTGAGCATTGCTCTGGAATCTCTGTGTGTGTGTGTGTGTGTGTGTTTTAAGAGGTTTTTGCCTTAGGGTGTGTGTGCTTGGGGGTGGGGAGAGATACAGAGACAGTGAAAGGGAAAGTGAGATAGCATCCCCGGGGCGGGTGGCCATGCCGCAATCCCTTCTTCTCCATGCTCCCCTCGGGATTTGGGCATGCTGTGGTCTGCATGTCTGTGTCCCCTCTACACTGATGTGTTGAACTCCTGACCCCCACAGTGATGGCCTCAGACGGTGGGACTTTGGGGAGGTAATCGGGTCATAAGGGAGGAGTCCTCATAAATCGTTAGTGCCCTTATGGAAGAGGTTTAGGGAGCTTGTCTGCTTTTCTACCACGTGAGGTCACCTTCATCAGACACCGCCTCTGCCAGCGCCTTGACCTTGGACTTAGCAGCCTCTAGAACTCCGAGAAGTAAGTGTTCTTGCACTAAGTCTCTCCGTCTATGGCGCTTGAGGTGGTGGCCTGCGTGGACTAACACAATCTGACTTAGGAAACTTTGTTCCATCTGTCATGCTTCCTTATAGACTCATCAGCTGGCTGGGTGGGAAGTTCTGAGGGATCGACCCATGGGAGGAGCCTGGAGCCCTGAGATACCTGGTAGAATAGGGTCATACCCCTCCCCCCCACATACCTGGGCTGCAGACCAGCATTGGCTGAGAAGTACATGAATAATGAATCTTTATTGTGCTAAATTGCTGAGTTTTGGGGTTGTTATATCAGGCATGGCTGCTGACCAACGAGAGTTTATTTCTATCATCCTGTTCTATGCTTTTATCTATTTTTTTTTTGCTATTTCCTTTATATTTCACTTTTTGTAACATTTCTTAATTTTCAAATTTTCTTTTTAATTTTTTTTGGAGAGGTTTTTGCTATAGGGCACGTGCGCTCGCCAGAAAGACATAGAGAGACAGAAAGCGAGAAATCACCCCCCCCAGAGGGGATGGCCACGCTGCAATCCCTTCTCTTTCATTCTCCTCTTGGGATCTTGGGCACACACATACACACACACATCCAGTGTGAGTTTAAGGTACCGGGTCCAGGACTCAAACCATGGTCAACTACACGGGAGTCCAGCAACATAGCCATTACCCCAACTGCTGGTCCCAGTTTTCAAATTTTCTTCAGTTGTTTGCAGAATATACATTTTGTTCTTAATTCTACTAGTGGCTTTCTTTAAGCATTTTCAAAAACACTTTTAAACTTGGATTTTTTCAAATCGTCAAATTTAAGAAAAATAATACTTCCCTTTAGGTAAGAAAGAGTCTATAAAAGGTTTCACTTTGTCCTCTGTCTTCCCTAATTAATCAAACCATGATAATACAATCAGGGATTGCAGGCCCAAGTTAAACTGTCAAGGTTATCAATTATTGTAGTCTTTTCTAAATGTTGCAGTAGGTTAAAAAGTGTACGTCTGTATTCGTTTCCCGTGTGTCTGTTTCTGCAAACTTGATAGCTTAAACAACAGAACCGTATTCTTTCTTCGCTCCGGAGGCTGGAAGTCTGGAACCAGTGTCGTTATGCTGAAGTCAAGGTGTCTGCAGGGCCACACTCCCTCCAGGGGCTCCAGGGAGACTGCTCCTTGCTTTTCTGACTTCTGGAGCTGTTGGAATTCCCTGGCTTGTGCCTGCATCTCTCTAACTTCTGTCTTAACAGCACCATCTTTTCAGCGTGTATGCAACCTCCCTCCGCTTCCCTCTCACCACACACGGGCAACTGCGTTGAGAGCCTCCCCCTCCCCCGGTGGAGCATATAGGGTCATCTCCTTGTCACGAAATCTGTAACTCAATCGCAGCTGCAAAGACTTTACCTGAAGAGGGTAACCAGGTGGAGCATATAGGGTCATCTCCTTGTCATGAAATCTGTAACTCAGTCACAGCTGCAAAGACTTTACCTGAAGAGGGTAACATTTCTAGGTTCTGGGCATTAGGATTCGAAATCTCCAGGGGTCCAAATTAGTTATGGTGGGTGTTCTTTTGCAAAATGACTGTTTAAATGGGATGACTGCATGCTTGCCTGTGTGTCTTTTGCCAAATGCGTGCAGGGATGTTTTTCTCCTTGGAATGGTTTCATTTTGCATCAGGTGGTATCGAGTTCATTTTGCCTGGAACTCATGAATCCTGTCAGTTCACTGAATAAAATTTTTTTTTTTTTGAGAGATTTTTGCTATAGGGCACGTGCATTCAGCAGAGTGACAGAGAGACAGAAAATGAGAAATTACCCCTCCCCAACAGGATGGCCACACCGCAATCCTTCCTTCTCCATTCTCCCCTCAAGATTTTGGGCACACAAGCCTGGCATGAGTTTAAGCCACCCGGTCCAGGACTTGAACCGTGGTCGACTACACGGGAGCCCAGCAACATAACCATTACGCCATCTGCTGGTCCCTACTGAGGATGTTTTAAATATCGTCACTCCACCCCCTTCTCGAGGGAGTAGGTGGCCACTTTGGGTTTTACCATTCCTTCCGCTTGGGCTGCTCATCGCTCTTCGCTTACGCGGCCGGCTTGGCGCTCTGTCTCACACACTCGGCTGCTTTTCTTCTATTACTTCCACACCTTTGTGCTTCTCTGCAGTTTTAGGGAGACTTTTCCAGCTCGTCTCCTATTGCAGTGCTTTTATTTATCAGACAATCCTGCTACTGCGGGTTCTCACTGCCCTGGTGGGCGTTCAGTTTCCGCACAGTCCCTACTGTCTCCATTGCTGCCTCCCCTTTCATGGTCCAGCTTCTCCTCATCCATGTATAACCATTCACATGTTCTTCTATTCTAGCAAAACCTTTCCAGGGAAAAGGCTGTTTTTAATGAATGGTTTTAGGCAGCATCTCTAATCTATCTTATTTATCTTTTACCTTGTTTACTTATCTTCTGAAGGGGAGCCGTCGACACTGGTGCCATGCGGTCAGCCGACAGGGTGTGTGTGTTTCCTCGGTCCGACTGTTTATTCTCCTCCCGAGAGAGGTCGGAATTCGTTCCTGGGATCGCGAGGGGCAGTCAAGTTGTCACTTTCAGGCCAGTGTAACCACATGTGGCTTGGCTAGATTGTTACGTGGATAATTTGAGGTGGTTTGTGCCTTCTTGTTCTAGAGGTGATCCATGAAGAACAAAATTGCCAGAGAGCAGCGCGGCTCTTAAAGCTGCACTCACACCTGCCAGGCTGTTCACACCCTCCTTCACAAACTTTGAGCTTTCTGAATGTTCCCCGATTTGCCGAAACCCTACCTCCACACTAGAAGACTCTGTGTGCTTATCTGCTCACGCCCCTCAGGAGGTCAGCTCCTGCATGCCAGTGCACAGACCTCTGTTTAAGGTTTAACTCTCGGTAGCTGCTCAAAAGTAAACCTCCTGGAAGCTGCTGAGCCTGCGGGCAGGATTCCTGGCAAGGCTGTGAACACAAGCTTCACTTCCCAGGCCTTCTGCCTCCTCTGGGCCAGCTGCCCGCTGCTGGGTAGGAGGCGGCGCTGAGCACGGGGGACATACTGCCTGTGGTTGAGCTGAGACAGCTGCAGAAGCTGGGCTGCGGGCAGACTCAGATGCTTGTCGCGCCCAGTGTCCTTCTGAGAAGACAAGCTCCACTGGCAGGGGCTCTGGTTAATCCAACCGTCTCCCTGGTCCACCTGCAGTGTGGTGGCCAGCATCGAAGCACGGAGTGTCCAGCTCACCCTCTGGGTCAATCGCTAAGAAGTAGCCCTACAGTTAAAAATCAGCAAACTAGGACTATTAGCCAAATAAGAGCTTTATGGGCACAAATGGAGTGTCCAAGAGCGAGATGCTGTCTCCCTCTGTGGGTCTGGGGTCTCACACTGAGATGTGCAGGACCTTCCCCTTCCTCCTTTCCCGCCTTGCAGCCAGCCGTCCACAGCTTTCAACCCCAGCTGAGTTCATACGCCAGAAACAAAACGCGACTCCTCTGAGTGTAACCAGGACCCCTCGGTCACGCCAGGTGCCTCCCTGGCCTCGCAGCGTTCTCGGCATGGCCAACGTGGGTCTTCTCCAGGGCTTCCTGGTACAGGTGCACCTTCCTTTCCCTCCCATGCCTGAGGGTCCGTTCTCCACCCCGAGGGTGAACTCCTCCCAGGGCAGCGACAACAGCACTTCCTCTGTCACACGCCTTCTCCAACTGCCACCTGGAATTATGAACCGTCCTCGCGGTGCTCTTGTGGGTGTTCTGTGCATACTCCGACTCTGGCACTTACCACACTATATCAGGCTCTGTGGCCACATCGTAGGTCGGCTGATCTGTACTCCATTTTCAAGCCTCTCATCTGTCTCTGCTACTGAGACCATAAAAGCAAAGCAAAATTGATTTCCCGCCTCCCCTCAGCCAGGCACGGCAGCTTCTGACCGACGAGATGTAGGAAGGTGTCTCTGAGGATGTTAGTTCTTCCCAAATAAACGCACAGGCCCTCAGGAAGAGAAAGCTCTGGGCCCTTTCCTCTCCTTATTCTTTCCAACTGGAACACAGACGGGAGGCCTGGAGCTGCAGCAGCCAGCTAGGTAACCATGAAGAAGCAAGCCTCAGCCTGGGAGCAGAAGAAAGGCTGCAGCACCCCAGCAGCTGCCCCAGGGCTGGAGGGGCCCTGTGGAGTTCTGTTCCACGGGGGATAAATGAACCCCCATCTGTTGAAGCCAGCTTTAGTCAGTTTTGCTATTTCTATCCCTAACCGTTATAATTTCTATCTATAATACTGAGACCTTCATGGGGAGACGGTTTCTTATTTATATTTATACCGCAGTGCCTGGCAGAATGCCTGGGACTGAGTAAATGGTTTAGGTTTTTAAATTGAACTGAATGTCATTATCGTCCTCAAAATGTCCCAATAGCTCCTTGTTATACTGCGAAACCCGGAGTTCGCATTTGGGCCTCGGGGTTCGTCCTGCAGAGACCCCTCTTCACCCATCCCTCCTCTCTCCCCCTCACAGCTCCAGGCCCCGGGAGCGAGTACTCTTTCCGGGACGAACCCATAACTCGCCTAACACATGCCTCACCCCACTGCACCCGTGTGGGGCTGCCCCTGTGCCCCAGGCAGGGTGCTTCCTCCTCTCTGCCTGAGCCGGTACTGGCTGGCTGAACACCCCCCCCCCCGGAAACCCATAACTCGCCTAACACATGCCTCACCCCACTGCACCTGTGTGGAGAGAGCAGGGGGGCTGCCCCTGTGCCCCAGGCAGGGTGCTTCCTCCTCTCTGCCTGAGCCGGTACTGGCTGCCTGACTACTCCCCCCCTGGAACAGGGCTCCCGGAAGCAAGGCCTGGCCTTGCTGTGGTCCCTGCGGTTCCCACGGCACTGTCACACCGCCTACGGCAAGAACGGTATTCAGTGCTATTTTGATAAATGCAACTAGACCTAGACCAGGGCCAGAAAGGCAGACAGGAATGAGCAAAAACAGGGGTTAGAGAGCTTGGGTTAAAAACTTGCATCACTGAGTAACTGTGGGGCTCAGGCCCTTCTGGGCCTTGATCTCGCCCCCGCAATGAGGGTAACAGAAACTGATGCAGAAAAGCGTACGGCGCAGATACCCGGGAACTGGTACGCAGAAGGGCAGGACCGAGAGCACGGCTTTGCCGCCCTTTCTCACTTCGGCTGAGCGGGTCACCGAGAAGGTTCCCGCCTGCGTGGTCGTCCACGAGCCTCTGTGAACTGGCATGACGACACGGTGAGGGCGCGGGGAGGCTGTGAGCTGCCAGGCTGACCTTCCAGATGCCGCTGGCACCACCCAGGTTAAAGGGGAGGCTCTTCCTCCGCCCACTCTTGCCAGGCACACCCAGAAAGGCCACTTCCCAGCATGCACCACCGCTGGGTGAGCCTGACTGCGATTCCCACAGCTACCCACTGACCCCCGTGGGCACTCTGAAAAGGGACCATCCATCTCTGCCCAGCTTGCTTGGGTGGACCGGGCCACAGGTCACTCTGGTCACCCTCGATGCTTGCTTGGGGCTGGGGCAGGAAGGAGAGTGGTCCCGGTGACAATCTCAGGGGCTGGCCTGTTGGGCACCTACTCCAAAGCGCTCCCACTGGCATTTTTTTTTTCGCGCACAGCACCCGACAGCCTGCGGTGCTGAGGGCATGACCTGCTGGGTAAAATGGTCAACTGCTCCCTGCAGCGGCCACTGTCCTTAGTGCTTCCTGTACGTTCGCTCAATCGCCATAGAACTCTGCTTATTTAGTTATTTTTAAACTTTGCCATAGGGTGTGTATGCTAGCCAGAAAGAGAAAAAGAGAAGAAAAGGGAGGAAGCACCCCCAGGGGAATGGCCGATCCACAATCCCTTCTACTCCATCCTCCTCCCAGGATTTTGGGCACCGGCACACATTCTTGGCGTGGTTTTCCAAGCTGCTGGGCTCAGGACTTGAACTACGTAGCTGACCATGTGGGATCCAGTGCCTTCACCACCCCACCACCAGCTGGCCTGGTGGGCACTATCTTGAATCACCATTCCACAGATGAGAGAACTGCACAGGGGCTGAAAGAGCTTCCCAAGCAGCACAGCTCATACCAGTGGCAGACAGCGAAGTGCCGCAGTCCAGCTCCTAGCGATGACCAGAGTCCGGATAAACGCTCAGACATGGGGGGCAGAAAGGACCTGGCTGCATAATCCTACCGAACGGCCCACAGCTAACGCGCGCTGCAGGAAGACTCGTGCCCCACGTAAACAACACGGCTAGCCTTCTCCCGAGATGAAGACGATAATACGGCGATAAAAACAAAAGTGGGCTGTCAGGAGTCTGGAAACAACAAAAAAGCAGTTTCCTTGAAATAAGAATAAAAACAAAAGCAAGATTTTCAAAATAAAGTGGGAGTAGATACCAGGATAAGTACAGTTGAAAACTGAGTCAGAGAAGACAGGAGGTCACTGGCAGAATCACAGAAGGATGTAGAGCCTCCACATCACAACGGCGGTTAAATCAGATCACCTAACAGCAAGAGTTAAAGATAAAAGAAAGCAATAAAGAAGCATAAGACGTTTTGTTTGAAAGAAGCATAATGTATTTGATGTACAAGAAATACAGGGCCTTGACTCTCTGTATTCTCAAATATCCATGGAACATAAACAAAACAAAAATATTCAAACACTAATAAAGGCAAAATGCTCTAAAAACAGGAATAGCAGAGCTGGCCCCGCCGCTCAGTGGTTAGGGCCCCCTGTGGGGTGATTTCTCGCTTTCTGTCTCTATGTCTCTCTCTGTCTGGTGAGCACACGTGCCCTATAGCAAAAAAACCTCTACAAAAAAAAAAAAAACATAAAAAACAAAACAGGCTGAGAGTATGTGCAAGCTCAAAATCCTGACGGGTCGAGAAGTGGAGCGAAGAGGAGTGTGGTGTGACCACGCCCCAGCAGGGGGCTGCCTCTGTCTCTGTCTCTCTCTGGCTAGTGAGTGTACCCACTGGTAATACAAATTTATAAAACAAGGAAGTATAAAAGATCATTCAAAGTATATAACCACTTAGTAACTTTAAAAAAAAATTGTACGTTGGACAGCAGGTGGCGTGGAGGTTAAGGCACTGGATCCCACACGGCCAGCTGTGTGGTTCAAATCTTGGTCCCAGAAGCTTGAAAATCATGCCAGGTGCCTATGTGAGCAAGTCCAAATTCCTGAGAGGAGGAAGGATGAGAAGGGCTTGTGGTGTGGCCATCCCCCCTGGAGGGTGATTTCTCACTCCCACCATCCCCCGTCTCGTTCTGGCGAGTACATAACCCCAAAGTAAAAAAAAAAAAAAAAAAAAAAAATTCTTTTGGGGTTAAAAATAAGTCTAAGCTGAAAAGTTGAAATTATAGACTATGTAGAAATGGACCCAGCTGAACATTCAATATGAAAAAGACAAGCTCCCCAGAAAGAAAACATGCAAAGGACTGGAAGCAGCGAAGACAACGAAGCATCCTGCAGTCTGTCGAAGTGGCAGGGACTAACAGGACTGCCAGCTCGCAGGGACGCTGCGGGGACCAGCGGGCCTTCCCACAGACTACTGGTGGACAGAGGACTTGCTGTGGTAGCGGAGAGGGGTTAGAGGTCACACGGCAACAACTGCTTTCTAAGAACGGAGCCTCAGGAAATCACGGAAGGGACCAGCAGTTAGCGTAATGGCTATGTCGCTGGACTCCCACGTAGTTGACCGCGGTTTGAGTCCCGGACTTGACGGCTTAAACTCACGCCGGGCGCGTGTGCGTGCATGCCCAAGATCCCGAGAGGAGAATGGAGGAGAAAGGATTGCGGCGTGGCCATCCCCTCCGGGGGGTGATTTCTCTCTTCCTGTCTCTCTGTCTCTCTCTGTTTTTCTGGCAAACGCACACGCCGTATAGCAAAATCCTCTCCAAAAAACAACAAAAACAAACAAACAAACAAAAAAGAAAATAAAAAGGGAATCACGGAATAACTGAACAGTCATGAATGAGCCGCTCAGAGGGGCGAAAGCGGAAATGCCACGTTATCAGCGGGAGGAGCGAGGCGAAGGACGGCTGGGCACGGACGGCATTCTCTGTAGCTGCCGAGCAGGGTGAGGGTGGTCCAAACCGACACAGTCAGATGGGACAGGATTAAGCAGTAAAGCGGAAAGCCAGTCCCCCACGTTGCGTGGGGCGGCCTTGACTTAGAAAGCATGCTTACTGCATTTGCTCTATGTACACATGGGCACACCAAATGTCTCAGCGGAGAAGTACAACAGGTGGACCCCGTGCGTGTGTGCAGGAGCAAGATTACAGAGAGAGAGTATGGGGCCTTGTTTCCCCTTTTGCCAGAGGGCATGTGCATGTGTGTGAGAAGAGAGGAGAGGCAACGGGAGGGAGAGAGAGAGAGAGAAAGCACCCCTCCACAGGGCGGTCGCACCGCAGCCCTTTTCCCTGCAGCTCCTCCCCCTGTCAGGATCCTGGGCACATGCAGGCACCTAGTGTGTTTTTCAAGGCTACAGGCCAGGACCCAAGCCCCAGCTGGCCTGTGGGATCCAGCTTTCGCTGTGCAGCACTGACCACTGGCTGTTCTGGGACTTTCTTTTTATCTTTTTTGAGAGGTTTTCACTATAGGGCGCGTGTGCTTGCTGAAGTGGCAGAGAGAGACAGAGACAGAAAGTGAGTGATTACCCCCCCCCCCCCAGGAGGGATGACCACACCACTCTCTCTTCTCCATTCTCCTCTTGGGACTTGGGGCCCACACGCACATGTGCCTGGCACGAGTTTGAAGCCACTGTGTCTGGGACTTGAACTGTGGTCAACTACGTGGGAGTCTGACGTCACCATTACACCATCTGCTGTCTTGGCTCTGGAACACTCAATTTCTACTTTGTAAAAATTTTCTTGTTTCCATTTTAAATTTATAAAAATAAGCATCTCTTTTTCATATGGAAAAATTCTATAAAGACATTCCCAGTCTAAAGGAAAAAGAAACTGGGCCAGTGAATGGTGTGGCTGGGGGAGGGGGGGGGGGCCCCCGGGCCGACTACTGTCGTGCTTCGAGTCCTGGACCTGATGGCTTGTAAGACACGTCAGGCATGTGTGCGTGTGTGCCCAAACCCCGAGGAGACTGGAGAAGGGGTTTTCACTCCCTGCCCCCCATCCCTGGCAAGCACACATCTCTTCCCGAGGGGCAGGCAGGGCGTCTCCACCTCCACGCCTGTGGCCTGTCGTGCTTCGAGTCCTGGACCTGATGGCTTGTAAGACACGTCAGGCATGTGTGCGTGTGTGCCCAAACCCCGAGGAGACTGGAGAAGGGGTTTTCACTCCCTGCCCCCCATCCCTGGCAAGCACACATCTCTTCCCGAGGGGCAGGCAGGGCGTCTCCACCTCCACGCCTGTGGCCGAACGCAGCCAGCCCGTGCAGCCGCTCGCTCGGAAACCGGGCGCTCATTTCTTATGCTCTGCTTACGTCAGCTGCTCCTGCCCTGCCCTGCCCTCTTCCAGCTCTTGTCCTGAAGCCTGGTTCCTGGGAGCAGATGCAGCGCCACCGAGCTGAGCCGGGGCTGCCCTGATGTGGCAGTCACCCTCCTCTTTAGACTCGACTTGCCGAAGTATAGCAATGAGATACCATGGCGTCTATAGTGTACTTCTGAGCACCTCAGCAACCAGAGGGAACAAAGGAGTGCAAAAAGAAGAAAACCGGCAGAAATCGCGATGAGAACACGCTAACACACATGATGGCGTCCAGGGGACATGTGCACCTTGGCGCTCTGCTCTTTGCGTTTCCAGGTGTTCATGTATTGCATGTTCCACAGTCCACAGGGGAAGACAAGGAACCTCAACCTGCACACGTGCTGAAGGGGTGCGGTCAGCCCCCAGAACGGGTCCCTCCTGCTCCAGCTGCTCCACACTACTGAAGGGGTGCGGTCAGCCCCCAGAACGGGTCCCTCCTGCTCCAGCTGCTCCACACTACTGAAGGGGTGCGGTCAGCCCCCAGAACGGGTCCCTCCTGCTCCAGCTGCTCCACACTACTGAAGGGGTGCGGTCAGCCCCCAGAACGGGTCCCTCCTGCTCCAGCTGCTCCACACTACTGAAGGGGTGCGGTCAGCCCCCAGAACGGGTCCCTCCTGCTCCAGCTGCTCCACACTACTGAAGGGGTGCGGTCAGCCCCCAGAACGGGTCCCTCCTGCTCCAGCTGCTCCACACTACTGAAGGGGTGCGGTCAGCCCCCAGAACGGGTCCCTCCTGCTCCAGCTGCTCCACACTACTGAAGGGGTGCGGTCAGCCCCCAGAACGGGTCCCTCCTGCTCCAGCTGCTCCACACTACTGAAGGGGTGCGGTCAGCCCCCAGAACGGGTCCCTCCTGCTCCAGCTGCTCCACACTACTGAAGGGGTGCGGTCAGCCCCCAGAACGGGTCCCTCCTGCTCCAGCTGCTCCACACTACTGAAGGGGTGCGGTCAGCCCCCAGAACGGGTCCCTCCTGCTCCAGCTGCTCCACACTACTGAAGGGGTGCGGTCAGCCCCCAGAACGGGTCCCTCCTGCTCCAGCTGCTCCACACTACTGAAGGGGTGCGGTCAGCCCCCAGAACGGGTCCCTCCTGCTCCAGCTGCTCCACACTACTGAAGGGGTGCGGTCAGCCCCCAGAACGGGTCCCTCCTGCTCCAGCTGCTCCACACTACTGAAGGGGTGCGGTCAGCCCCCAGAACGGGTCCCTCCTGCTCCAGCTGCTCCACACTACTGAAGGGGTGCGGTCAGCCCCCAGAACGGGTCCCTCCTGCTCCAGCTGCTCCACACTACTGAAGGGGTGCGGTCAGCCCCCAGAACGGGTCCCTCCTGCTCCAGCTGCTCCACACTACTGAAGGGGTGCGGTCAGCCCCCAGAACGGGTCCCTCCTGCTCCAGCTGCTCCACACTACTGAAGGGGTGCGGTCAGCCCCCAGAACGGGTCCCTCCTGCTCCAGCTGCTCCACACTACTGAAGGGGTGCGGTCAGCCCCCAGAACGGGTCCCTCCTGCTCCAGCTGCTCCACACTACTGAAGGGGTGCGGTCAGCCCCCAGAACGGGTCCCTCCTGCTCCAGCTGCTCCACACTACTGAAGGGGTGCGGTCAGCCCCCAGAACGGGTCCCTCCTGCTCCAGCTGCTCCACACTACTGAAGGGGTGCGGTCAGCCCCCAGAACGGGTCCCTCCTGCTCCAGCTGCTCCACACTACTGAAGGGGTGCGGTCAGCCCCCAGAACGGGTCCCTCCTGCTCCAGCTGCTCCACACTACTGAAGGGGTGCGGTCAGCCCCCAGAACGGGTCCCTCCTGCTCCAGCTGCTCCACACTACTGAAGGGGTGCGGTCAGCCCCCAGAACGGGTCCCTCCTGCTCCAGCTGCTCCACACTACTGAAGGGGTGCGGTCAGCCCCCAGAACGGGTCCCTCCTGCTCCAGCTGCTCCACACTACTGAAGGGGTGCGGTCAGCCCCCAGAACGGGTCCCTCCTGCTCCAGCTGCTCCACACTACTGAAGGGGTGCGGTCAGCCCCCAGAACGGGTCCCTCCTGCTCCAGCTGCTCCACACTACTGAAGGGGTGCGGTCAGCCCCCAGAACGGGTCCCTCCTGCTCCAGCTGCTCCACACTACTGAAGGGGTGCGGTCAGCCCCCAGAACGGGTCCCTCCTGCTCCAGCTGCTCCACACTACTGAAGGGGTGTGGTCAGCCCCCAGAGTGGGTCCCTCCTGCTCCAGCTGCACTGCTAATGCCTCACTCCAACACACTCTGGAGACGGCTCCAGTCCATCCCATCACACCCACCCTCTGTGAAGTGGCAGGGGATGTTGAAACCCAGCATCCCTGCCCCCGGGTCCTCCGTGCTCTGGCCTCAGCCTACTCTTCTGACGTCACCTCCCAGGGACACTGTCATCTAACAAATTCCAGGTGGTCACCTGGTGGAACCATATCCAGCTCCTTGGGGCTGACCTTAAGCAATGCGTCACTCCGTCTCCCTAGAAGGTCCCTTCTCTCCTGCTAACCTTCCTCTTTGGCTACCTGGAACCTCCTCCCCATCCTTCGGGACTGGCTCTGTGCTACTTTCCAGGGTAGCTTCTCCGACCTCCTCCAGCCCTGCCATCCTCCACCCCGCCTCCAAACGCCCGTCCAGCTCTGTGGTGCATACACACGCATCTCTTTGTGACAGTGACCATCTCACTCAGTAATGTCACGCCAGCACCTCACACAGGCCCTGCCACAGAGCAAGCAAACAGGCAGCTGTCACCCGAGAAGGTGAGCGAATGAGGCTTCAAGTTTGAAGAGTCGGGGGGGCTCTCCTGATGTGCACATGCGCACACTAAGTGGAACAGTCATTGTGCTCTCAACTCCCTTGTTCATTCCGTATTCACCGAGGGACAACACAGACCTGCGAGTCATATAATCGCCTTTAAGCCTGAGTCTTGCTTCGTTCACTCATTCATTCATTCAACAAACGCTTGACGCTTATGGCGCGCCATGCTGAGAGCCGGGAGATTTGTAAAGATGAATGAGACGGAGACCACAGCTCCAGGAGGGGAGGGGAGGACGCAGCGTAAGTTAGAGAGGTGTTCAGTGTCACAAGGGAAATAGAGGCAGCAGGTCCCAGAGTTCCCAGGAGGGAGACGAGACTCCTCAAAGGGGGTGGGGGAGCCTTCCTACATGAGCTGACATTTGCACTTGACTTCACGGGACAGGGGATTGGAAACAAAAGCCTTTGGGGAGAGGGGGGGATTCCAGGAGGGCAGAGTGGAAACAAAGGGACTGAGCTAGGCCGTGAGCCCTCGCCAGCAAGCCAGCTTTGCGGAAATGTCACTGAAGAGAAACAGGAGGTGGAATAGGAGGATGGGGCAGGCTGAGGTCATGGTGGCTGAACACCAGAAGATGCTCAGCTTTTATTCTGAGCACACAGGCTGCCCTGGGAGGTTTCTAATCAGAGGGCGACTCGGTTAGGTGTTCTTCCGGAGTCATCCCAGCAAAGGCGTGCAGGATGGATTTCACGTTTAACCCGTCTCCCTACCCCCCCTGAGGGCGCTGCCCACATCATTTTACACAGGGTGTAGCTCGAACACTTGCATGCAGTACATCCCACTGCAGGACTTTCACTTCCGGGGACTGACGGCAGGGACGGTGCACACGCATCGGCCGACATACCGAAGCTTCTCCAGCGGCAACACGTCCATTCAGCCAGTTCGCCTTAATTAAAATGCTTGCGGGCAGGGACCTCCCAGCTCTGCTCTGCCCTTCTCCTGGCTCCCCACTACTTCAGATCCTCGGCGCTTCCCTCCTGGGTCACTGCACCAGGCTCCTGACGGCTGTCTTCCCAGGAGCTCTCTCTGCACTGCCAAGAGCCCTGCCAGGCCAGACCTGCTCTAGGCTCTTCCGTGCCTCCTTTCCTGGCATGTCCGATCTTCCCCAAGCACACTGTAACTCCACCCCCTGATCCTGACCCACAGGACCTCCTCTAGCCAGGCTGTTTTCCCCCTTGTTCCCTTGATTGACCGTCCTCTCGCACCTCCGCCCACGCTGCTGCTCCAACCTGCTCTTCTCCTCAGAGCTCAGGGCCCAGTGCTGCAGCACTGTGATGCATTGATTAGACTCAGAAAGACCTGGCTTCCTATCCCAGCTTTCCGATTCTCCATCCAAACTTAGATGTGCTGTGCATTCTCTTGGGCTCTCAGTTTTCTCATCTGTGAGATGGGAATAATAGCACTGCCTATTTATTATTAGGACTTCTTATTATTGTTGTCGTCAATAGAGCTATTGTGAAGAGTTACTGAGACAGATCCTGTGCTCCACAACCGGGCACGCTCCTTTCTCCTCTGACTCCTTGGAACTCCAGGCGCTCATAAGGGAAGGAAGCTCTGCTTTGAGGGAGTAGGCACCAAGTTCCAGACACACTGGTTTGTATTCTCCCTTCGCAATCCTGAAACGCGAGCATTTGTGTCCTCATGTTACAGATGAAGAAACTCCGACTAGGGAAGGGGAGCAATCTGCTGGGATCACTCAGCTCTGGCTGACCCCCACCATCAGGGAGATGACCCCTGCAACCACTCTTACACCTTCGCCCTGCTGGGAGTACGACGCTGAGCACGTGCACGGAATAGCTCACTCAAGGGCTTCACCTGAGCTCCCTGCCCTAAGGAGGAGGCAGCAGGACTTGCCCAATGTTCTGAGAGCAGTAACCAGAAAAGCTGGGAGCCCAGCCCAGTCTGCATGACCTCCAGCCTGTGCCCTCAGCCGTCCTGCGAGGGCTGTGCCATCCAGACCAGTGAGCTGTCTGGTCTTGGGATGGACCCCTGTGAGGTGGACACTGGCCCTTCCCTGCAGGGGGTAATGACAATCATGGTTGAGCATGAAGGTGAGACAGGTGGAACCAGGCACTAGCTGGGCAGCCTGGTGGTGATGGGGGTGATGGCTTCCCTGAGCAACAGCAGGGCTTGCTGTGCCAGCCTGACACTTACCCGATGGTGCAGCCGGCATCTGCTTCGATGGTCCAGATGCAGTTGAGATTGTGTTCGTAGGGAGCAGGATACCCGGGTGACAGCACCTGCCCCGACACCTCTCCTTTCACTGTCCCTCCACACTCAGCTGAAAAAAAAAATCCCAACAGAGTAAACTTCACGGGGGGGCCAACCTGCCAGCACGGGGGGTCCTCTTGTCCGTATGCCCCGGGTCCCTCTCGTTCATCCCAGTGACTGAGCACAGCTTGGAAAAGGTGCCCTGGATGAGACCTGTTTCCAAAACCAGAAGACCACCTACAACTCGACAGTAAAGAGACAGCCCGATTAAAGATGGGCAAGGGATTTGAACAGGCATTTCTCCAGAGAAGGTACCTGAACGGCCAGTGCACACGTGAGAAGATGTTCACAGCAGTATTCATTAGGGAAATGCAAATCAAAAGCACAGTGAGCTACCCCTTCACACCCACTAGGACTGTGGTAATAAACGGGCAGATGGTAGCAAGCAAAGACAAGGAGTGGAGAAACTAGAAGCTTTGCACCTTACTGGTGGGAATAGGAAACGATGCAGCAGCTTTGGAAAGCAACGGTCAGTTCCTCGAAGTGTTAAACACAGTTACCATATGACCCAGCAATTCCACTCTTAGGTGCAGCCCCCAAAGAAATGAAAATATATGTCCACACAAAATTCGAATGTTCACAGCAAAATTACCCATAGCAGCCAACAAGTGGGAGTGACCCGAACGCCCCACTAAAGAGTGGAAAAACGAAATGCACTACGTCTCTACACAGTGGAGTATCGCTCAGCCGTAAAAAGGAACAAAGCGCTGGCAGATGCTGCAATGCAGACGGGTCTCGGAAACACGCCGAGTGAATGGAGCCGGGTGCAGAAGGCCGCTCGTTGCGTAATTCTGTTTACAAGACGTGTCCAAACAGGCGGATATACAGACAGAAAGTATGTTGGAGGGTGCCAGGGCCTGGGGGAGGGGTAATGGGGAACAACTGCTAACGGGTACACTTTTTTTTTTTTTTTGAGAGATTTTTGCTATAGGGCACATGCACTTGCCAGAAAGACAGAGAGACAAAAAGCAAGCAATCAACCCGCAGGGGAATGGCCACGCCGTAATCCCTTCTCCATTCTCCTCTCGGGATCTTGGGCATGCATACACACGCGCCTGGTGTGAGTTTAGGCCACCAGATCCAGGACTTGAACCACGGTCAACTACATGCGAGTCCAGCGACATAGCCATTATGCCAACTGCTGGTCCCGCTAATGGGTACCCATTTTGTGAGGGAGAAAAAAAGTTCAAAAATTAGATTGTGTGGTGATGGGTACACAACCCTTTGTACATAACTGACATGACTGAACTGTACATTTTAAATCGGTGAATTGTATGGTATGTAAATTACCTAGTAATAAACTTGCTAATTAAAATAAAGAGGCCCTGGGTATAGGGATGGTGCCCTTCTCTGTGATGGAATTCCTCAAAGCCTCCTGGGGGGAACGTGCGGGTACCCCACCCACTCACTGGCAGCAAGGGGGCCCGGGCTAGCTGCTGGGAGAACAGTCAGCGGGGGACCGCCTCTCCAATCAACCCGCAGGGGAATGGCCACGCCGTAATCCCTTCTCCATTCTCCTCTCGGGATCTTGGGCATGCATACACACGCGCCTGGTGTGAGTTTAGGCCACCAGATCCAGGACTTGAACCACGGTCAACTACATGCGAGTCCAGCGACATAGCCATTATGCCAACTGCTGGTCCCGCTAATGGGTACCCATTTTGTGAGGGAGAAAAAAAGTTCAAAAATTAGATTGTGTGGTGATGGGTACACAACCCTTTGTACATAACTGACATGACTGAACTGTACATTTTAAATCGGTGAATTGTATGGTATGTAAATTACCTAGTAATAAACTTGCTAATTAAAATAAAGAGGCCCTGGGTATAGGGATGGTGCCCTTCTCTGTGATGGAATTCCTCAAAGCCTCCTGGGGGGAACGTGCAGGTACCCCACCCACTCACTGGCAGCAAGGGGGCCCGGGCTAGCTGCTGGGAGAACAGTCAGCGAGAGACCGCCTCTCTCTGGAAGACTTTCCGGCCCCGTGGAGACAGCCACGGCGTGTGGTGCTGTGTGCAAATTCAGGACAAGGGGCAGCATGGAGGGGGAAGTGGCCGATTTCCCCTGGCACAGGGCAAGGAGAATCCGAGAAGGCCTTAAAGGAGGAACAAGACTTGACCTAGCTGGTTGGGCTGAGGGGTGGGTCGGGGAGGACAGGAGGAACAGGACATTGCTACATAGAGGAGAGTCTGTGCCAAATTCCTGGAGGTGTGAGATAGCAGGGCAGGCCGGGGACAGGCTGGGGACAGGGCAGAAGGTCGGGCAAGCACCCGACTGAACACACGCACCAGGCTGCGTGTTCCCTCCATCACAGGGAAGAACTGCAGTGCCCAAACACGTGGGAGAACGAGTCACTCTGCACACGAATGAACTCGGCGTGCTAGAGCGGTCATCCTGGTCACCATCTGAAGGGGTGCAGGGTGACCTGGGGGCAGAGATCACCCTCTCTGCCAGGCGGCCCAGTCACTGCTGGCTCCACCTGGGCTTCTCCGCCTTTCTCTTCTGCATCTGGTCTGCCTTGACCCAGTCCCAGACTTTGTGACGCTTTCACGTCGGACCCTCTCTGCCCCCGTTGCTAGGGTCTAGGCTCAAGCCCTCGTCACCTGCAGCCTGGCACTCCTGCCCTCAGCGAGGCCTCTGCAGAGGCGCCACTGCGTTGGTTCTTGGAATGGAGTCCACCTTCTGCAGGGGAGTGGTGGAACCCGCAGGGGCTCTTCTGGGCCTTTCTGGTCCCTTCTCTGAAGCTCTGGGTCCAGGCAAGTCTTATGAACTCCACGAGTCCAGGAAACATAGCCTCAAGCTTCCACTTGAACTGATGTGACAAACCCGCCCCTCCCCAGGTAGTGGTGACTGTGTCCTCTTCTGAGTCTCCACTACGACACGGTAGATTCGCTTCATTAAAACCGTGTCTATCTCCTTCTCAAGACTAGACGCGCCCTGGCGGCGGGGACCTCCTTCTCACTAGCACTGGCCGGTCGGTGCCGAGTTTGCCGCCGGCATGCTGCAGATGCTTAACGGGCAGTTACTGGGTGGGGGACGGCTGGACTGTCAAGTGAATAAACGGAGCTTATTGCTCCCCAGGAAAATTACTATAAAGGTCTGAAAAAGGGAGCATGAGCGAAAATGAAGAGGAGGAGATTTACTGCAGAGCTATTAGGAAAGGGAATAATTGATTAAGCAAGATGCTAAAAGAAGTGAGAGGACGGATCAAAGCACAGAGGGGGGACTGAACTTCCTCGGTGCTATAGAAGACCCATAAAACCTGCCATGCACCCCAAGCCTTCACCTGGGACCACTAGGAGAGGCTTGGGGGAAGGGCCCCTACGGGTAAGGCGGATTGCCTTTTTTTTCCCGGATAAACCCTTTGCTCCAGCCTCAACATGAGCTCTCTGTGGTGCTTCTGGGCTGGGAGGCACCAACCTGACCCAAAGGCATCAGACTGAGGGGCCCACAGGGGAGGAAGTCTGTCGGGCCCCACAAACAGGGGAGGTCCTGGAAAGGAGGAAAGGCTGAATCCCTGGGTGGGGCTTCCTTCCCCAGCCAGATGGAGGACGCTCCTGCTTCCTCAGGCTGTGTGCGGAGGCCGCAGGACTGGGGCACACTGTCATCAACACACCTGCTCTTTCCAGGCAGGACCACTTGATCTGGGGTCGGGCAGGTGGGCAGGAGAGGGACCAAGTGGGTTGTGGATTCACCATCAAGACCAACCCTGAAACTGCTTCCTGGCCTTTCTCCTTCCCATCCTGGATCCTTGGCTGCTCTGCCTGGGCTGCAGGGTCTCCTCATCAGTGAAGAGAACATTAGGATGTTTCAAGCTGTCGCAGTTGCTGCTAGTGGACCGCGATGAAGTCTGTACATTAAGGCACGCACAAAAATGGACACGCGTGTGCCAGACATGCAGCCCCACTTCCTGTAGCAGGGGCTCTGGGGAGTCACGCTGGGAGCCGCCTCCCAGCTCGGAGCGCAAATACTCTTGCTGGGACTGCTTGAGCAGATCCACCAGGTCCAGTCCAGCCGGCACATCTGACAAAGGGAACTGAGTGAATCCTTTCTGCAAAACAAATCTCTCCGAGGAGGTCACACCCTCATTTACAGGCTGGCTCTGGCTGGCCTGCCCGGGTGCACACCACGGTCTGTTTATGCAGGGTCTCTGGCTGGCCTGGGGCTGCTCCTCTCCAGTGCCTTGTGCCTGGTGTAGGGCCTGGCACATGAATGACAGAGGGGGATAAAGAGAGCGTGGGCGGAGAACGGGGAGGGACGCGCCTGCAGAAGGGTCAGTCTGAAGGACGGCACTTCCTCATTGCTCCGAAAGGCCCCTAAACATCCCACGGACCTAAGGCTTCACCCAGGACCACTAGGGAAGGCCGGGGGAAGGGCCCCCTACCCGAAAGGCCCCAGGTTCAACCTAAGGCCACTACTCTGCCCAGTCCACGTCTGGCGTCACGTCCTGGCCTGGGGCCTCTGCTGTGCAGCCGCGGTGGAGACCTGGGAAGGGAAGTGGTCTGGGGGAAGGACCGACCGTGGCCCAGAGCTCCCGCCGCGCTGCTTCGTCCCTTCAGCACGTGCTCAGGCTGCACTGCCACCTCCCAGCTGGCCCTCCTGTTGGTGAATTCTCACCCACCCGTCCCAGTCTCAGCTGAAATGCCACCTCCTGCGTGGGCCCGCTCAAATCCGCTCACGCCCTGCACACGCCTTTTCACGCCTTATCTCACACCCCAGCGCTCGGCTGTCTCTGTCCTCCTTGGGAGCGCATGGGCTCTCCAGAGGCAGGGGGTAGGTATAGTTTTTTACATTTTTTCTTTCTGGTTCCTCTGGGGTGCCTGGTAGGGACGTCAGTGTTTCCAGAGTGTGCTGTAGACGTGGGGCGGGGTGGGAGGGCCAGGCCTGGCCCTGGGAGCAGGATGGAGCCATGCGGGGGTAACGGGGGATCCTGAGTGGCGAGGAGGTGGGTGGCGAGCGATGAAAAGGCCGGACGGAGACGGGTTTTGCCTTTTTCACACTCTGCCTTGGGCCACCCCCTCTTGTTCCGTGACACACACATAAAGCCTCCAGAGAGCCTGCGCTTCTCCGACGTTCTGGAAGGACCACAGGCTCCAGAGGTGCAAGCTGCTTCTTGCATTCCTTCCCTTTCTTTCTCAAACAGGTCTGACTAACGTCATGGCCCTCCTGCTCAGCCTCCCAGCTGGGGCCATGGGGATGTCACCACGCCTGTCTCCTCTTTAGACAAGGTCTCCTCATGTTGTCCAGGTCAGCCTGACTCGAGCCTCCTACCCCAGCCCCCGATCCCTGGGATGACACACATGCTGCTGAGTCGGGCCTTTGGGTGGGGCCAGGGGCCGCCCCGGCCTCGCCCGTCCCAGCCGGCAGAGCACCGCATCTCGTCGGTGAGGCCGCCCCGCGGGCCCTTCGTTCTGAAGAGTTAGGCCGATGCTAGTTTAGTATCTCTCTTTCAACACTGCCCCAGAGAGCATGAGCCCATCCCCTACGGGGAGACCGAGACACTGCGATGGCATCGTTAGCATCTCTGTGTGACAGGAAAGCCTGGAGCCTCTTCTCTCCTTGTGGCCTCTCCCCCTTGTCTCCGTCGCCAGCGTTCCAATTCTGAGGCCCCACTTGGCCCTGGTCCCACTTACTAAACGTGTGACACTGGTGAGCCGCTGCCTGCCGCGTGGCTGCATGGGTGTAATGACGTGTGGAGTGGGGAAATGGGGGAGGCTGCGGGCCAGCCATGATGCCTGTTCACAGGGGACCGAGTCCAGGGAGACACCCCAGGATCTAGAACAGGGGGTGCAATGCGAATGAGACCAGAGCCGGAGCCCAGGGTCCGGGGAGACTGAGAGGTCCTCCGGAGGGCAAGGACCTACCGACACAGGTGGGCAGCGGCCGGTCCCAGGTCCTGCGCTCGCCACTCAGGCACTGCAGTTCTTCACTGCCTCGCAGGCTGTACCCAGGGTCACAGCTGAAGGACACAGAGCTCCCTGCAAAGTGACCCCCATCGTGAACCTTGTAGCCAAACTGAGGGGTTCCTGGGTCTTCACATTTGATGAGCTCAAAACCTGGTGAAGAGAGAAGAGGTGAGTGAGCAAGCCCTGCCGGGCAGAATCCATGCTTCTCCCTCCCGCAAAGCCCGCGTCCCCCAGGACAATATCCCGGCCGCTTCCCCGGATTCAGACGACCCTCCCCTCGGATTCTCTCTGCGTTTCTGTGCTCGCTGGAGGGCATCCTCAGAAGGACCGGTCCCCTGTTGCCAAGTGTGAATGATTTCAGCTGTTGCTAGCTTCCAGCCTAGGTCTATCTCCTGTTTCTTCAGTCTGACCCCAGGGCATTTTGGTAGGGGGACCTGTGCTTTCCATGTCGCTCACTGCCATGTTCTGATGCCACAGGGTGACAAGAAGACATTCTGTGAAATGCCCGCTCCAAAGCTCAGTTCTGTTGAAAAAGGCTAGAGGAGACAGACCTCCACGGAGCCTCTACCACATGGAACTTCACGCGGGCTCTCCTTCATTTGCTCTTCTCGGGAGTCTCACAGGTAGGTTAATTATCTGCATCTTACGACGAAGAGCACTGACTTGGGAAGGTTAAACACACTGCTCCAGACTCACACTATTTTCATATGATAGAAATAGAATTCAAAGGTGGCTCTACTTAACCTTCCACGGAACCACCTGCTATTACGGGCAAAGATCTGTCTGCCAGCCAGCCACAGGCCCAGGCGGGGACAGTCTCCAGAGCCCTGCTGAGCGCCCCCACCCCAGCAGCTCTATTCGCCCACCTACCCCCAGGTCCCCAGGTCATGGGTACCCCCAGAGTTGTGCTTCCATTATCACAACCAACCTGAGAGCATTTTTCCCCCTCAGAAGGTGCTCCAAACACACTTCCCGCTGACCTCCTCAGCTCTGGGCAGCTATGGGTTTACTTTCTGTCTCTAGGAATTTGCCTATTTGGGACGGCGCACAGCAATGGATTACCCGGTACGTGGCCAATGCGAGTGGCCCCCTTCCCTGAGTGGAAAGCTTGCGGGGCCCATCCGTGGGGCAGCACCTCATTCTTTTTATAGCCGAGTACACTGCACTGCGTAGACGTACCACACTGTTTACCCCCTGCTCAGCTGACGGAGACACACTGGGTTTTAAACAGTCCATACGAGCATATTCTTTGTATCTAGTGGGCAAGCTGAGGCTCACTAGATACAAGAAAATGGAGAAAAAGGGAAATCCTGACTTCGCTGTCCGCTCGGATGCAAGAAAGACTTACTGGAAAACTGCAGTTCAAAGCCTTTGCTGGTGTTTTCAGCATCAGTGATGAAATCGAGCCACAGACTGCTGGATGTGCTGTTCAGAGTCAGCCCCACCATCTCGGAGCGGCTGAATACGCCCAGCAGCCGGGCAGAGTTGTTGTTGCCATCGTAGACCTGGACACGGGAGAGACGCCCCCACCCCCAAGCCAAGGTCATCAGCGTGGCTTTAATTTGAACGACACCTCCTCAGCCCACAGCCCACAGCCCCAGAGTTCAGCATGGACAACTGTTAGAGAGCAGCGAGTCACAGACACAAGGAAGACAGCAGAGGGAAGCTGGCAACTCACGGGCTGCCTCGTTTCCCCTGGTGCCAGTCCGCGCCCAGTCCACCCCTAGCGTGAATCTGGTCTTTGGACAGTGGTTGGTATTCTAACCTTTCCGGTGGTGATCTGCTCTTGTTCCCTCAACCCCCATCTGACACCAGCCTACTCTCCAGCAGACTCGGGGAGCCGGGCAGGGGCTGCCTGACTCTCAAGCCATCTGTTTCTGCAGACGGGCAGGCTAAGAGCATTCGTCTTCACAGCCATCCTCCAACCTGACTCCTCTCCACCGTGGCTGTCTTGACCACTCTATTGGACATGATCCCTGGGACCCAGGCAGGACAGAGTTAAAATAACCAGTGTCATGGTGACTTTCCTTTCCCTAAGCTCAGTCTCTGTCCCTTCCCTCTGACAATAAGAGCTCCAGCGAGGGCCTGCTGGGCTTGCCAAGGGTGGAATCGTGCAGGCAGCTGGCTTTTCCGACTCCCATCTGTCCCCTGAACTTCTGAGCACCAGCAAAGACAACAATCATCAGAATAATGAACTAGCTCCCCAGGTCTCGAGGTTGCTGCTCCTTTCCAGATAATTGTACAAATAACAACAGAAGTTGTGATTGAGTGAAAGACCCCCTGGTGCTTTGGTAAATATCAAAGATGGGATCTATGGGTGGGTGATGAATATCTGTGCATGGCACACGATGTGGTGCCAGCTGCCAGCAAATTGGAACAATATTTCCATTCTACTATTTATGAAGCAAAGCTTTCTAAAAGAAGCCATCCTTCAAGCTAACAGTGTTGTATATTACAGAGATTTGTTTAGGCTCCTGGGAGCTTCAAGTCTGTTTCCAGATCTTCTGTGCAATTGCTCTATATCACTGATAGACGGAGAGGATATTCCGGGCTCCAACAGACATTGAGATGACAGCAGTTCGAAGGGAGCACACTGCTGCTTCCAGACTGTTAGAAAAACATTTTCCCCATTAAAACATCTATGGGAATGAATGGATTGTAGCATTATTCATCAATGGTTGCTAACATCACAATAAGAAAGACATCCAGGCATTGTGTGTTTCTTAACGGAAGACACGCCATCACCTCTGGAATGATCTCACTACCCCCCAAAGAACACCTGATCAGATCAAGCCACTAGATCCAAATTCCAACTTACAGGAAATACCGAGGACCGAGGAACAAGTGAAATGACACCCTGGGAAGGTAGTCAGCGAAACCCAGACGTGGAGAATCCCACTGAACTGATGACCTGATTCCCTCCACAAACAGAGCACGGGAGGGAACGGAAATAGAGGGAGAGCCCTGCCTGTGAGGCGGCGCGTCCAGGAAAACACTGCACTGTGTGTGGACCTCAGTGGGCCCTGACTCAGTAAGACACGCGTTCTTAAAAAATCACAGCTCTTAGGAGATTACTGGAAGTCTGAACACTCACAGGATTTTTTCTTCAATTTAATTCATCCTAATTCATAAAGCATAAACACTACTTGTATCATTGCAGTAAAAACATTCATTACAGGGAACTGAGAAAACAGAAAAGTAAAAAGAAAAGAATAACATCTTGCAGGACTTAGAACATTTTGGTAACTATCTTTTTTTGTCTAGAATTATTTATTTAATTTTATTTATTATTATTAGGATTTTTATTATTTTAAATTTTGACCAGAGAGAGGGAGATAGAGATAGAGAGCGAGAGAGAAAGCAAGTCGCCAGGTCTGGGACTGGAACTGCAGTCAGTCACGTGGGAGTCCAGTGCCTTAGCCACCATGCCACCTGTCAGCCTGGTGATTATCTTTCTAGGCTTTGGTCTACACATTTCTTTATATAGATTTATTTATTTATTTTATTGATGTTTTGTAGAGTAAAAACAAGATGCAACTACAGATACTACATGTCAAACTGCTCTTTCACTAATGTGTATATTTTTCAAGTCATTAAATATTTTTCTATAGCGGCATTTAAATAGCTGCAGGAATTTCCATCATAAAATCAACCCAGCCTACAATATACTTAGTCACACGCCCAGGTCCCGGGTATGTGTCCTAGCACAATAAGTAGATGATACATAAACCGGTGCTTCCCTCCAGTACTTTTGTTCGTAACGACTTCTGGAACTTGTTTGACACACGATAGACAATCACGACCCTTCCCCCCGTTGGTCAGCCATGTAACCCAACCTGTTTAAATAATCCTCTCACCACCCATTTCAAAACTATCTTTATCACAGATATAATTCAGAGATAAATGTACAAATTTGGTTTTGTTTTTCAGCTTTCTATTCTTTTTTTACATTTAAAAATCTTAAATATATTTTAACTTAATTTTTTCTTATGTTTTTATATTTAATCACTGTACATTTTTACAGCATACAAAATGAACGTATCCAGTATACACTACATATTAGTCCAGCCAAACACAGTTCCTACACCTTAGCACTAACAGATCATCTCTCCGTTTTGTGTCTGTTAAACGTTTCGGCCCTCCCACCCTGGCTCCTGTACCCAGAGCTGCTCTCCACATTGTGTACCTTCCAGTCTTCCCGGTTCCGCCACGGAGAGCAGGCATGCTGTACGTATTAAGTCTGCTTTCTTTTCTATTGCTTTTACCCACTTGTTTTATCCTGTGCACGACTCACGCTGTTTTAGTTACTGTAGCTTTCTAATATACTTAAATACTTAGTAGAGAAGTCCGCATTTGTCTTCTTTTAACTTAAAAAACAAAACCAACAAACAAAAAACAACTCGCCTATATTTACTCTTCCAGATGAGGAATTGAGAAGAACTTCCCCACATGAAAAAAGCAAAAACCGTGTGTCCTTGTGAGCGACATTAAACGTGCGAACTACCTTGAGAAGCGAGTGCCTGTGTGGTGTTGGGGCTCCCTACAGCACGTGGAGGCGCCTCCCTGTGCCATTTTGCCTTTTCTGTCCTCGACATTCTGTACTTATTGCTGGGCGTGTTTATATTTTGATCGCTAATGGGAATTGGGCCTTTGGATCATTCATTTCCTGACAGAATATTGCTTGATATTCTAGTTCATTATTGTAAGCAGGAAGTGAGAATGTCTCCCTGGGAAATCCAGGAGGATCTATGCACATCCACCAGATTCAATATTGCAGGCCAGCATGATGGCTGCTTTCAGAACGATTACGCTAAGTGGGGAGCTTTGACGCACAGTTACAAATGCGTGCACATCGTCCACGGACATTCCTGCACGTCGGCACGTCGGCTGACACGTCTGTGCTTCAGGCTCCCTCGAACAGAAAAGCGGGTTGCAGGGAAGACACAGCTTTCAACTTTGCTGGGTGTTACCAGATTGTTCTATGAAGAGGAAAACCTGTTTATTCACTCCCTAGCAATGCATGCCAGTGTTCAATACGTTCTATCTTGCCTACACTTGGTTTTTCAGGCATTACAATTTTTCCCCAATGTAATGGGTGGAAAATGGCATCTCACTTTAATTTATATCTCACTGATTACTACCGATGCTGAGACTTTTTTTTTTATGTTTATCAACAGTTCTACTTTTCTGTGATTGTCTCTGTTCATCCATAAGCATGAACTCTCCCTGCATTTATTTTACTGATATCACCTTCAAAATAAAATTATATACATTTTCAGTAAAGATTCTACACATGCTGGGGGTCTTATTTCTATGTGTATTATAATTTTTGTTTGTATTAGGAATGAGATTTGCTTTCCTTCTACATGTTTTAATTGTAGAGACACAATAGATTTGCTGTGTTGTCTTACTGGTTCTGGTAGTTAATTCTTTGGTGTTTTCTAAATAAAAGAGACTATTGTTTTTATATCCCTAGTTGTTTTTTTTTTTTAATTTTTGGAGAGATTTTTGCTATAGGCCACGTGCACTGGCCAGAAAGACAGAGAGAGACGGAGAAGCAGAAAGCAAGAAATCACCTCCCAGGGGGATGGCCTCGCCTTCTCCCTTCTCCTCCATTCTTCCCTCGGGATCTTGGGCACGCACACACACGTGGCTGACTACGTGCGAGTCCAGCAGTGTAAACATTATGCCATCTGCTGGTCCTTCCTTTCTAATTTTTATAATTTTGTTCTTTTGGGTATAATTGTAATGGCTTATGTTTTCAGTACAATGCTGAATACTGTTGATGGTAATACAACTAACGACCGGTCTTATTCCTGCTTTACTGGGTATATGTATGAGAGAATTTAGCTATAGGTATTTGGTAAAAATGTTGGATCATATTAAGAAGGTTCTGTTTATGGGATCAGCAGATGGCATAATGTTTATGTCACTGGATACCCACCTAGTCGACCACAATTCACATCCTGGTGACTTAAAACTGGTGACTTAAAACTCATGCCAGGTGTGTGTGTATGCATGCCCAAAATTCCGAGAGGAGAATGGAGGAGAAGGGATTGTGACGTGGCCATCTCTCCCCACCTCACCTCCCAGGGGATGATTTCTTGCCTTCTGTCTCTCTATTTCTCCAGTGAGTGCATGTGCCCTATAGCAAAAATTTCTCTACAAGAAAAAAAGAAGGTTCTATTCATAATTGTATGAGCTATTCTAGGAAGCAATGAATGGGTATTGAACTCACCACATGATGCTTTAGGGTGTATTAGCAGGACAATGTGGTTTTCTTTTCTAATCTGGTCATAGGATATTAGGTTGAGCCACATGAAACTGTCAATACTCGACCAGTTTTGACCTATAATAATGGCAATTTCACACGGTTTGTCTAACAAATAGCATTCTGAGCTTTTCCTGGAATCGAGCCTACTGGGTCATCTTTGTTTTAATATACAGCTATATTCAGGTGGGACTGGGCTAGCAGTTTCTATATTTTTTTTATTTAAATTTTTTTTAAACTAGAAGTGGAAAAGTTATAGTTGCATATATTTATGGGACACAAAGTGATGCTATGATTGGTGACCTTATGAATCTATGTGAAATCATTAAATCAAGATAATTAACAAATTCATCACCTCAAACACCAGTTTTTGTGGTGAGAACATTTGACATTCACTTTCTTAGAGATTTCAAAATGTACAATATGTTATTGCTTATTATTGGGCTGGCTGGAAAATCATGACTCATTTATGCATAGGAAAACATGGGAAAACATGCCACGACTTTTCCTACAACCTAATAGGTTCACCATGCTGTGGAGTATGTCTTAAAGGAAAAAAACTCTCCCCTGCCTAACCGAGGCTCTGAATCCTGACCGGTACCAGCACCTACCCATCCCTCCGACTCCCACTACCAACATCTCTCTATAACCCTCATTCTATTCTTTGAAATCAATGTTTCCACTTGCCCTATTTTAAAAAAAAATGAGTTGGGAGGTGGCCTTTCATTTTTCTCTTTTCTGAAACAGTTTTATTGTTGCAGGAATTAGTTGTCTGGTTGATGTTACCTGTAAAATAGTCTAGCCCTGGGGCTTCTGAGAGGATTTGGGGGAAGTCCCATCTTTTAATGGTTATCGGCTTATTCAGATTTTGGTATTAGTACTTTGTATCTATAAAAACTTCCATTTCAGTTCAGCTTTCAGATTTCTTGGCTTATTATCATTACTAAATATTTTCTTATTTTCATAAACGACTGTATCTATGATTAGATTCCTTTTCTAATTCCATAGATGTCTATACCAACACTGGAACACCCAGGTTTCTAGATCTCAAGACAGAGACAAACTGCGACACACTGTTGGAGGTTTCGTCACCCCACTGTCACTATGGGGTAGGTAGGGCATCTAGACAGAAAATAAACAGAGACATGGTAGCTAAATGATAGCATAAACCAAATATGTCCAACAGACATTTACAATTCACCCAACGACTACTAAATACACATTTTTTTCTTTCTCACATGGAATATTTTCAAGAACTGGCCACATAGGGCCCAGTCAGTATGGTGGTTAAGGCGCTGGACTCCCACATGGCTGACCACAGTTTGAGTCCCAGACCTGGTGGCTTGAAAATCACACCAGGCATACACGTGCATACACAAAGTCCCGGGGGTGGGGGAGAGAATGGAGAAGGGATTGTTGTGTGCCCAACCTCCCGGGGGGGATTTCTCACCCCCCCCCCGCACTGTCCCTCTGTCTCTCCAGCAAGCCCATGTGCTCTATTGCAAAACAAGACGACAAAAGACGGACCACATAATGGGATATATGACACGTCTTTACCAATATAAAAGTATAGAAAGGATAGCTAGCATAGTCTTCAACCGTGATGGAGTGAGGCTTGAAATCAGCAATAGAAAGACCTTTCAACGTGCACAGATAGAAGGAAAGCAAACAAGTTACCCCTGAACAATTTCAAAACTATTGAAGAAATTAAGAATGAAATTTAAAAATTCCTTGAGACAAATGACAAAGGAAACAGTGTCCCACAATCTGTGGGGCCCAGTGAATACAGTCCTAAGAGCGAAGTTTATAGCAATTAGTGCCCACAAGAAAAAAAAGGAGACGATAAATAAGCTAATAATGCATCTCAAGGAACTGGAAAAGCACGATAAAACCCAAATAGCATGAGAAGAAAAACATAGTAAAGATTAGAGCAGCAATGAGTGAAGTAGAGAACAAAAAAATCATTCCTTAAATGACATATTCATAGCCTTATTCCTTGTTCAGCCTTGCCAGCTTTGTTTATTTAATTAGTTATTTTCAAAACCAGTCGGTTTTGCTGATAATTGCTATGTTTTTTGGTAGTCTTTCTAACTAACTCTTGCCTCTATCTTTAAAGGTATCTTTCTCCTGCTTTCATTGGATTTATCTTGCCATATTATTCAAGCTATCCTAATCCTTATTTATTTCTACCCTAGGTAATACATCGGAGACTAACAGAAGTATATTAAAATCTTCCATGATGACTGTAACTTTATTAAAAATTTTTACATCTCTAGCAGTTTGTATTTAATTTATTCATGCTACGTTATTTGGCACATAAAGTTTTTACTGTGGATTGACTGTACATTTTATTAATATAAAAGAATCTCCTCTTTCATTTCCTTATGAGATGTCAGAGAAGTTCTCAAATTTATCTTACAATAAACTGACTTTCATTTTCTGCGGTTCACCATCTTCCGTTCACTGCTTCCATTCCAGGTTTTAATTGGGTGATCATGTTTTTATCTCTTTTCAATCTTTCCTCATTTCAGAGTGCTCTGTTTTCATTATTGCCTATTTTTATGTCGTAAATACAATATTCTCTCAAATCCTGTGAAGAATACAAACGAGCATTTAAAGTATTTCTCTCTTCTTTGTTGCTAACAGGGGGTCAAAGAGCCCTGACTTCAGACAGATCTCTTTCTTTGTATCTACTGAATATTCACACACCCTCAGGCAGTATTCTGGTTGGCTGCCATTATGGAGGGAGAATGGAAACTCCCGTGGTATCTAAGGGGAACCAGAAGAGCTCAGTCAAAAAAGGCCCCAGCAGAAGCATTTCCTACCCCTAAAGAGTGAGTGTGTGTGTGTGTGTGTGTGTGTGCACGCGTGTGCATGCATGATTGCGGCAGCCTCGTCTCTGATACGTGTACCACTCTGGCATGACCCGGCTTTACCTGGCTTGCCAACAGAAGCTAAATGAAGGCCAGAATGTCCCATCAAGGGGAACCGCAGCTCTGTGTGGTCTCCCGGCGTGGTCTCCCAGACTGAGAGCTGGTCCCTGCCGATCGCCTGTGGTGTGGCAGTGGCCCTAGGCTCTGCAGTTCCTAGCTGTCATGAGACAGTTCTCCTTACGGTGTCTGGTACTTGCCCCACAGGCAGGATTTCCCTGCGCTGATGTGAATTCTGTGGATAGCTGGATTAGGTTCTTTCTCAGTCTGGTTTCCTTCTTAGGTATTCTGTTTAGCAGAAATCCCTCCAAGTTGTGTGTGAAGGGCACTGTGGTTAATTCCCGGGGCTGGGACCCCATTCTCCTGTCCTCTGGGCCCGTTAGCCATTCTAACAGGAATCTGTGGAGGCCATAGTTACATGCATGGCCTTCATTCATCGTCCTGACCTGGAAGCTGCTTTCTGTGCTCTCACATGAGAGGCCCTTCCTATCCTGCTTGACGGGTAGCAGCAAGGATGAAAATGAAAGGAGCTGGGCAGATCTGGGAGACGCGCTGGATGTGGCAGGGGAGGGCTACTTAAGACATCTGCAGTCATTGAGGGTAAGGAAGAGACCCAGGGTCACAAATGCGAGAAAATGGGACATTCACAGACCAGAAAGGCAGAACCATAGAGGTGTGGAGGGCGGGTCAGATGCTCAGAGCCCTGTCTTGGGAGGTAAGCCAGTTTGGTGGACACCCCAGGTTTCCCCAGGGGTACATCAGGATTTCTTTGGAGGGACAGGTGTTAGGAACGTGCTTGCGTTCTGGCAGCTGGGCCAGTGACACCTGGGCAAGAGAGAGTTCTCGGAGCGCTGGTTCTGGTGCGTGCATAGCCCTGTACAGAGTAGGCCAGAGTGACAGGCTTAAACAGCAGGGCTGCTGCTGCTCACTGGCTGCAGGGCACTTCGAATCCCACTCGGGAAATCAGAACGAGGAGCTCCTTTTAATTCTGGAATGTTTCTGGTAACTATGTGTCCCCTGGGTTCTCCTTCGGGAAGGCAGGCCCTGAGGAGCAGAGCTGGATCCAGAAGGCGATGTGCAACACCGTCCCAGTCTCCCTGTGGACCCTGCCCTGCCTCCTTGGGGGTCTCATTCTAGAAGTTCTAGTGGTCACTTGGTTCCTTGAATGGCCTCCCAGTCACATCAGAAGCCACAGCCCAGCCATCTGAGGAGCACAGAACGAGGCCTAGACACAGGAGGAGGATGGACTTTGTTGAGAAATTCAGGCCTGATATTAGAAGGTTGGGTAGCAGGGCCTGCAGGGCAGATGGCTTCAGAGGTCAGGGAAGGGCCTCCCTAGGAAACACAAGTGTGCAGGACTCTTGTATCCTGTGTGAGCCCTCTAAGACCTCTGACCTGTGACCTCCAGTCATGCCCCATGTCCCTCCTTTCTTCCCTAAGTCCCCTACCTAGCTGCTCCCCAGGGCCAGAGGCCAGAACCCTGAGAGTGCAGCTGAGCACGCATGCTTGCTGACTGTCCACACGTGGCTCTGAATCAGGGCCCCTCGAGTTAGGAGGCTCGGGCACAGCCTGTGCAACCCAGGAGGCATTTCCGCCACCCTGGCCGGCCACACGCACAGAGCCACTGCTCGTCCTGCCTTCAGAGCGGGACGACTGCAACCTCTGCCTCAGAACTGCCGCCGGCTGCCACAGCCTCCCTCCGAGAAGGCCTCTGCCCTCTCCGCTCACCACATCCACCTGCCTCACTGCAGAGGAGGCCCGCTGCCCCTGCTGTCCTGGCTGCACCCTCCGAGGCTCTGCTATTGATGATGAAGGCGGGATGGGAGAGGAGTGACAGCACGGCTCATTCCTGAAGACACGGCTCTCAGAAGAGCGGGAAGCCCTTGTGCTCTCTCGTTGGGAGACACGCACTACTGTTATGTGGTACTGAAAAGGAGAGCTTGAGCAGCCAACGGCAGCTCCCCAACCCTACGGGATAGTTCTACCCTGTTCCTGCACATGCAGTCCCACCCAGTCACCACACGGTGCATCCTCTTGAGTTCAGAATGAATTAGGAAGGAGTAAGAAATGCCTTTCACACACACACCTGAGCGAGCGTATGGGGGTGGGTGGAGAAGCATCCGTACATGAAGAAAAGGCTGGCACACCCACTAGAGCTAGACAGAACCCTAAAGGTGGGACTTACGTGGTATCTCGTGCTTCACGTTTTTTGAATGTCAGAACTTCTCTGGTTAGAGGGAATAAAACTACATTGGAATAAGCTAAAAGAGTTCTTTGGCCCAGGATGAAAATGGGTTCCCTTTAATCTATTCTGTTAGGGCAGTTCTTTAAAAACTTCTCTGACGTCCACTGTGATCACAAACACACGCTCGTTATTGCAGATGAGCACAAAGACCAGAAACGCGTGCTCGGTGTCTCACGAACGTCCTCTCTGTAACCCTCTCTCCAAGTCCCATCATGTCCTTCTCTTACTATCTCTTGAACTCACTTTAACACCCCCGTTCCACGTGGGCCACCACCATGGCGTGCTGAAGCTGCTGTAATGAAGGTAGTCTTCTAGTCTACAGAGACATGCGCTTGAAACATACGCACGTGCACGCACACGGAGGCACGGGCACAAGTATGCACAGACACAGACCCTCGAGACCAAGGAGACGTACAGGCAAGGGTTCACACAGGCGTAGAAATGTATGTGTCAAAGTATGTCTGCCAATACATAGCTACAGAGTGCACACGTGTGTGTACACACACGCACTCCTCATCATCCACATGGATGGCCGGGGCCCACAATGGGAAACCTAACCCTCTGATCCGCTGGCTGCTCCAACTGAGCTATACTCTTATCACCTGGGCAGCCCACGCTCGGTCACGCACGTACCTGACAGCGGACAACTCCTAAGCCGGCCTCGTTGACACATACCCCTCTCTTTTTGGTCCCCACTTTCTCCCAGGTGAGTGGGGATGCTGTCCGGGCACTCAGGAGGCAAGGAGGGAGTTTGGACCACTTACACAGAGATAACGGAGTGAGTCCTGACCACTGTGCAGACTGTGGCTCTATTTGGACTGCGAAATCTATCAATCTTACCTTGAGGACATCCCCTTCAGAGAGCTCGAACACCAGGGCTTTAAGCTGAATGCCCTTTCCCGGCTGGGTCTGGATGGAGTAGATGCATTCGTGGTTGTTATTGTAGTTCACAGGAAAGTTGGGGGACAGCAAAGTACCCTGAGTGCCCGTGACTGAGTTCCCACACTCAGCTGGAAAGAGAATCACAATAACCACAGGTCAATCCCATCAGCCCCGTCTGGAGAACAGCTCACAGTTGCAGAGAACCTTAGAGATGGCCAGTTGTTGGCCCGCCTACCTGCCGGACACTCACTACTGCCCCTCTGTCCCCGTCACTGAGACTGCCTGGCTACCCACAGCCCTAACTGGTCTCTCGTCCTGGGTGTCTATCTTCTACGGAAATAGAAACTAACCCACCAGGCATGCTCTACTCCAGAGCACTGTAGAGCAGCCATCCCGCACACCTGTTCAGAGTGCCATAGCAACGGAAGTGACCGAGCTGCATGAGGGAGGGTTTCCAAGGGAGCAGAGATGAGCCTTTCAGTGCTGCAGGATGGAAACCAAGGGGGCGGGATGGGCTAATAATCACTAACCTAATGTGTAAACCACCAAGGCAGCACTTTACAAGGGTCACTGCAGTTACCAGTTACGACAACCAACTCCTAAGTCTGGCGCGATCGTCTGGGTTAAAGGTAAGGAAGCTGGCACTCAGCCAGCTCAGTCCTTGGTCTCCAGATGCACGGAGAGGAGGGGCCGAGGACTCTCCCTCCTTGGCCCTGGGGTGTTGGCCCCTGAGGCTCTGCTTGCAGTGTTGGCAGGACCCCCTCAAAAACACTTCCATTCAACTGCTGATGAAAGCACACCCTCCGGAAATCTGCTCTCCTCCGAATTAGTCACTCTGCCCGCGTCGTCCTCACACCGTTATTTATAGCAGCCATCACATTGTACCCGACGTATCTGTCAACACGCCTGCTTTTCCCGCCGCTCTGTGGGTCCTTCGGGGCGGGTCATATCACTGCATCCTCAACACCCACGCAGAGCCGGGCAGGGCAGCTCGGTGGCAGGGCCGGCTCTGGGATCTGCCACGTTGGCGAGGTCCCTGTCTGTGCTTCCGAGTCAGAACACCCGCCGTCCCACACCCCGATTCTTGCCACTTGCTTCCACCCCCACCCACACTGTGCTACACACGGGCTGGGGTCATGCTCCAGGAATCTATGCATTTCCAAGGCTTGCCCATGTCTCCTGGAAAGTAAATATTTGCCATCTGAATGAATGAGTGAATGCAGCCTACGCTAACCTCAGAAGATGTACAGTATTAAAAAGAATGAGGCTCTGGAAAACTGTGAGCACGAGTCCAGATGGGAGGCCCCTTATCTGACACACAGGGAGCTTGGGGCCTTCTTACCTCTGAGGCTGAGGCGCGTGTCTGTCTCTCCGACCCGCCCCTCAGTGCCTTTTTCCAAGCACAGTCGTTGGCTGGAAGGAAGCTGTGGTCAGCCAAGGGGTCTCTGCCTTGACCACAGGGTCCTAAGCTGGGAGCGCGCTGGGCCAGGCAGCATGGATGGGGCACACGGAAACGCTCGGAGCCGAAGCTCACAGGGCTTAGTTACGTAATAACCTGCCCGCTTGTCCCCAAGGCTGCTCCTTAGTCCTCTGGAGACGGGGACCATATCGCACCAAGTCCCTTCCTGCTTTTGGCTCCACTCTCAGGGTCCTGCCCGGTTCAGGACCATCCGCAGTTCCTCAGCCCTCATGTGTTAACTTCGAGGGAGAGATCTAGCTTCAAACTCGGCCTGCCTGCCAGGGACCAAACACTGATGAGTGCGGTGAGCTGGGGCAGAGAGCCAAGGGACAGTGTGGCCAGGGGCCCTCAGCTGAGCTGTGGACGCGGGAGGGCTGCTCAGGGCTGTGCACACAAAGCATTTGTCACTTGGTCAGATCTCACAGCGGCCCTCTGAAGCACCGCCCATCACTCAGGGCCCGGCACGGTGCAGGGCGAGCGCGGACTTTGGAGTCAGACAAGTTTGATCAACGCTCTGAACCTCAGTCTCTTCTGGAATCACAGCACCCTCCCAAGACCCCCAAGACCCAGGAACGTGTGCAATTTTATGTGTAAAATAGTAAACATGGAGAGCAGCTAGCATGGAGTAGGCCCCCAACCAGTCTTATTCCTCCTGCTCTCCTTATCGACCCCAGGGGGCTCTAGGTGGCTTACCTGCTTCCACTAGGAGCCCTAACTGCACTCATTCTAGGACTGGCAGGAAGTCCGAGAAGCTCATGGGAAGCCTGGCTGAGCTGTCTGAGGTCCACAGGACCCTCACCGTCCTGATAGCCTGACCGTCCACCTGGTCCCAATGCTGGGCTATCTCTAGACCTTCCCAGCCCTAGCTTCCTGCATCACAGTTGCCTGCCCACCTGGGCCCTGGCACGACCTTCTCATCATTGCCCCTGAAAGCACTCTGATGAGGAGGGAAACGGGGCCAATGGCTTCAGACGTGGCGGGCCCCTGGCCCATCGCCGGGTCTTAACGCCCTGCCAGCCTTTGTCCTGGGTACCAGGGAGGGCGCGGGAGGGCAGAAAGACACGGCTCTTGCTTCTGGGAGAGTTTCCAGAGTAACAGAGGAGGCAGGGCAGATGCACCGAGACGCCAAACACAGCCATACATGGAAATAAATAAACGTTCCAGAAAAACAGTCTGCCGTGTGCACTGGGAGGCGCCGCCCCCATCAGAAGAGGTCTTGTTGCAGATGGAGGCTGTGTCACACCCATCAGTCTCGGGCTCCCGAGGACAGGGCTGTGTCACCTCCATCACACCGTGAATTAAGAGCCTGGGGCTGCTCATCCCTGGTGAGACTGTGTGGGCTACATCATTCCATCTACACCTTGGTGCTCGGGCTTGGGGCCTGGGAGCATCCCCTGGGGGTCCCCAGCCTGAGCCTGTGCGGGCTGGTGGTAATTAGAGGTGATTATAATTACTGTGCGTTATTAATAACATGTAAAACGGAAGACGAACGCAATAATGAAAATATTGTGAGGTGTCATGAACGAACAGTAATTGGAATAATAAGTGAAGGAGTGAGCGTGTGTGATGAGACCAACGAGGCGAGAGCCGGCGCACATGCCGCCTGCGGTCCGAGAGCCCGCTCAGCAATCGCGCCCTCCAGCACCGCTCGGCGGGGGCCTTTCCCAAGGACCACAGGAGCTCCCAGGTACAGCCAAGCCTCTCCAGGTGAGCTCCATGTGCCTCTGGGTGCGTGGGTCCACGCCAGGCGATGAATGCTTTGGGGGACGCGTACAGGGAGAAGGATGAACTTGGTGCTGTTTAACTGGTCAGAAATGGGATTCTGTGCCTCTGTCTCCATGTTTGCCCTCTGAGATCGGAAAAGGTGTTGGCAAAACAATGCTCATTGGCTCTCCATAAGTAACGACCAAAGGTTATTGGCAGGGTGACTGTAATGCCACGGCACCTCCTGGCATCTGAAAGTAAGGCCTCTGATCTCAGATGGAGCCTGTGGGTTGGATGTTGTTATCTCTGCTTTAAAAATGACCAAGTGGACGGTGGTGGGGGCAGGGCCCCTGGTGTGCCCAAGACCAGAGGCTCGCCCTTGGGCCCATGTGACCGACTGCCCCCGGCCCAGGCCCAGCCCATCACCAGCCTGTGAAGCTGCCTCTGTAGGGGCCAGGGCTCCGTGGAGCTGCCTCAGGCAGGCTGGCCTCCTGGGTTTGGAAATGCAGTCCCTGCCTTCAGTGCAGTGCAGTGCGGTGGGCATTTAACTCCTCATGCGGGTACGGACCCGCATGCAAGGTTTCACTGGGGTCAAGGCTACCAGTGAGGGCTCCACAAAAAGTGGGGTCCACCCAGCCAGGGTCCACCCAGCCCTGCATGGCGAGATCTAGCCTTTCAAACCAGGGCCGGCTCGCAACCGCCCAGGCTCCCCGGCTGTCGTGTTGTGTCCTCCACCTTCTGGGCCTGGACTTCTAAACAGCCATCTTTAGGGCTGTTGGCAGGAGGCAGGCAGGGCCAGTTCCAGCCCCGAACTGCCCCCTTTCTAACCTCAACAGCCCTGTTTTCCTCCAGACTGGCCTCTGAGCTGTTCCTCCAACACCGAGTACCCTCGGGGCTTGGCCTTGGCACTCCGTGCCCTCTCCTTCCAGGTAGCTGAGTGGCTGCCCCTTGAATTCCTTAGGATCGTGACTCAAATGGCGGCCCCCCGCAGAGGCCTTTCGTGACTGCTCTCATGTGAAGGAGCGATGGCCCGAGCACCTTCTAAGCTCACTTGATTCTCCTCTGTACCCTTCAACACTGCCTGTGCATTACACACTGAGGTGTTCGTGGCTGTGTCCCCCAGCAGGACGTGGGAGACAGTTTCCGTTTTGTTGGCTGTGTATCTTCAGGGCCTGAAAGTGTGCCCAGCACGTCCAGGTACTCTGCACAGGCCCAGCTCTGGCTTCTCTCCCCTCCGGCAGGAAGGACGGCTCTCCTGGGGCTTCTCCGGGAGAGTGCCCGTCAGTGGCCATAGCACCCCTACTCTACAGGCCGTGCCTCCCTGGGGACAGTCACATCTCCCTCCTCAGGCTCTCTGTGGGGCACCCTGAAGCCACAGCCCTGTGTTCGGGTTGCAGGTGAGTGCTTCAATTTCACGGTGTGGCCGCTGAAGACCCCCCTTGCAAAGGTCAGCTTGGTCTACAGGACAGCCCTGCCATCCCTGTTTTACTGACAAGGAGGCTGGAGCAGGAGGAGGCCGGGCCACCTGGCCGAGCTCCCACAACGCTCGGAGTGGCCGGTCAGTCCCCAGAGCCAGGCCTATTTGCCTCTTGGTCCTGCACACGCCACCAGGAGACTCTAGGTTGGCCCACCCCATTAGTGAAGCAAAATGAAAGCACGTGACCACCTACCCACACACCTTGGCAGAGGCGAGCTCCACAGACGCCGTCTGCCCCCCAGGCACGTGACGCGGGCGGCGCCCTCCAGACGGTACCCGGGGAAGCAGGAGAAGGTCAAGGTGTCGCCCACGCCAAACTGCAAGCCCTTCCGGATGCTGTAGGCCGGGACCTCGGGCTCCTCGCAGGGCTCCAAGTCGTACTCTGGAGAGGGAGCAGGAGAGCCGGGCTCAGAGACCCTCAGGGAGAGAGCAGAGGGCACACGCGCCCAGACGCCAGGAGGACAGAGGCCAGAGATGGAGGGAGACACGGGGTGTGCCAGGCTGGCCCACGAGGAGAGGCAGAGCGAGAGCCTATGAGGAGCAGAGGCAGAGCGCGCGGCAGCTGGGCAGGGAGGACGGAGCAGAGGCAGAGCGCGCGGCAGCTGGGCGGGGAGGACGGAGCAGAGGCAGAGCGCGCGGCAGCTGGGCGGGGAGGACGGAGCAGAGGCAGAGCGCGCGGCAGCTGGGCGGGGAGGACGGAGCAGAGGCAGAGCGCGCGGCAGCTGGGCGGGGAGGACGGAGCAGAGGCAGAGCGCGCGGCAGCTGGGCGGGGAGGACGGAGCAGAGGCAGAGCGCGCGGCAGCTGGGCGGGGAGGACGGAGCAGAGGCAGAGCGCGCGGCAGCTGGGCGGGGAGGACGGAGCAGAGGCAGAGCGCGCGGCAGCTGGGCGGGGAGGACGGAGCAGAGGCAGAGCGCGCGGCAGCTGGGCGGGGAGGACGGAGCAGAGGCAGAGCGCGCGGCAGCTGGGCGGGGAGGACGGAGCAGAGGCAGAGCGCGCGGCAGCTGGGCGGGGAGGACGGAGCAGAGGCAGAGCGCGCGGCAGCTGGGCGGGGAGGACGGAGCAGAGGCAGAGCGCGCGGCAGCTGGGCGGGGAGGACGGAGCAGAGGCAGAGCGCGCGGCAGCTGGGCGGGGAGGACGGAGCAGAGGCAGAGCGCGCGGCAGCTGGGCGGGGAGGACGGAGCAGAGGCAGAGCGCGCGGCAGCTGGGCGGGGAGGACGGAGCAGAGGCAGAGCGCGCGGCAGCTGGGCGGGGAGGACGGAGCAGAGGCAGAGCGCGCGGCAGCTGGGCGGGGAGGACGGAGCAGAGGCAGAGCGCGCGGCAGCTGGGCGGGGAGGACGGAGCAGAGGCAGAGCGCGCGGCAGCTGGGCGGGGAGGACGGAGCAGAGGCAGAGCGCGCGGCAGCTGGGCGGGGAGGACGGAGCAGAGGCAGAGCGCGCGGCAGCTGGGCGGGGAGGACGGAGCAGAGGCAGAGCGCGCGGCAGCTGGGCGGGGAGGACGGAGCAGAGGCAGAGCGCGCGGCAGCTGGGCGGGGAGGACGGAGCAGAGGCAGAGCGCGCGGCAGCTGGGCGGGGAGGACGGAGCAGAGGCAGAGCGCGCGGCAGCTGGGCGGGGAGGACGGAGCAGAGGCAGAGCGCGCGGCAGCTGGGCGGGGAGGACGGAGCAGAGGCAGAGCGCGCGGCAGCTGGGCGGGGAGGACGGAGCAGAGGCAGAGCGCGCGGCAGCTGGGCGGGGAGGACGGAGCAGAGGCAGAGCGCGCGGCAGCTGGGCGGGGAGGACGGAGCAGAGGCAGAGCGCGCGGCAGCTGGGCGGGGAGGACGGAGCAGAGGCAGAGCGCGCGGCAGCTGGGCGGGGAGGACGGAGCAGAGGCAGAGCGCGCGGCAGCTGGGCGGGGAGGACGGAGCAGAGGCAGAGCGCGCGGCAGCTGGGCGGGGAGGACGGAGCAGAGGCAGAGCGCGCGGCAGCTGGGCGGGGAGGACGGAGCAGAGGCAGAGCGCGCGGCAGCTGGGCGGGGAGGACGGAGCAGAGGCAGAGCGCGCGGCAGCTGGGCGGGGAGGACGGAGCAGAGGCAGAGCGCGCGGCAGCTGGGCGGGGAGGACGGAGCAGAGGCAGAGCGCGCGGCAGCTGGGCGGGGAGGACGGAGCAGAGGCAGAGCGCGCGGCAGCTGGGCGGGGAGGACGGAGCAGAGGCAGAGCGCGCGGCAGCTGGGCGGGGAGGACGGAGCAGAGGCAGAGCGCGCGGCAGCTGGGCGGGGAGGACGGAGCAGAGGCAGAGCGCGCGGCAGCTGGGCGGGGAGGACGGAGCAGAGGCAGAGCGCGCGGCAGCTGGGCGGGGAGGACGGAGCAGAGGCAGAGCGCGCGGCAGCTGGGCGGGGAGGACGGAGCAGAGGCAGAGCGCGCGGCAGCTGGGCGGGGAGGACGGAGCAGAGGCAGAGCGCGCGGCAGCTGGGCGGGGAGGACGGAGCAGAGGCAGAGCGCGCGGCAGCTGGGCGGGGAGGACGGAGCAGAGGCAGAGCGCGCGGCAGCTGGGCGGGGAGGACGGAGCAGAGGCAGAGCGCGCGGCAGCTGGGCGGGGAGGACGGAGCAGAGGCAGAGCGCGCGGCAGCTGGGCGGGGAGGACGGAGCAGAGGCAGAGCGCGCGGCAGCTGGGCGGGGAGGACGGAGCAGAGGCAGAGCGCGCGGCAGCTGGGCGGGGAGGACGGAGCAGAGGCAGAGCGCGCGGCAGCTGGGCGGGGAGGACGGAGCAGAGGCAGAGCGCGCGGCAGCTGGGCGGGGAGGACGGAGCAGAGGCAGAGCGCGCGGCAGCTGGGCGGGGAGGACGGAGCAGAGGCAGAGCGCGCGGCAGCTGGGCGGGGAGGACGGAGCAGAGGCAGAGCGCGCGGCAGCTGGGCGGGGAGGACGGAGCAGAGGCAGAGCGCGCGGCAGCTGGGCGGGGAGGACGGAGCAGAGGCAGAGCGCGCGGCAGCTGGGCGGGGAGGACGGAGCAGAGGCAGAGCGCGCGGCAGCTGGGCGGGGAGGACGGAGCAGAGGCAGAGCGCGCGGCAGCTGGGCGGGGAGGACGGAGCAGAGGCAGAGCGCGCGGCAGCTGGGCGGGGAGGACGGAGCAGAGGCAGAGCGCGCGGCAGCTGGGCGGGGAGGACGGAGCAGAGGCAGAGCGCGCGGCAGCTGGGCGGGGAGGACGGAGCAGAGGCAGAGCGCGCGGCAGCTGGGCGGGGAGGACGGAGCAGAGGCAGAGCGCGCGGCAGCTGGGCGGGGAGGACGGAGCAGAGGCAGAGCGCGCGGCAGCTGGGCGGGGAGGACGGAGCAGAGGCAGAGCGCGCGGCAGCTGGGCGGGGAGGACGGAGCAGAGGCAGAGCGCGCGGCAGCTGGGCGGGGAGGACGGAGCAGAGGCAGAGCGCGCGGCAGCTGGGCGGGGAGGACGGAGCAGAGGCAGAGCGCGCGGCAGCTGGGCGGGGAGGACGGAGCAGAGGCAGAGCGCGCGGCAGCTGGGCGGGGAGGACGGAGCAGAGGCAGAGCGCGCGGCAGCTGGGCGGGGAGGACGGAGCAGAGGCAGAGCGCGCGGCAGCTGGGCGGGGAGGACGGAGCAGAGGCAGAGCGCGCGGCAGCTGGGCGGGGAGGACGGAGCAGAGGCAGAGCGCGCGGCAGCTGGGCGGGGAGGACGGAGCAGAGGCAGAGCGCGCGGCAGCTGGGCGGGGAGGACGGAGCAGAGGCAGAGCGCGCGGCAGCTGGGCGGGGAGGACGGAGCAGAGGCAGAGCGCGCGGCAGCTGGGCGGGGAGGACGGAGCAGAGGCAGAGCGCGCGGCAGCTGGGCGGGGAGGACGGAGCAGAGGCAGAGCGCGCGGCAGCTGGGCGGGGAGGACGGAGCAGAGGCAGAGCGCGCGGCAGCTGGGCGGGGAGGACGGAGCAGAGGCAGAGCGCGCGGCAGCTGGGCGGGGAGGACGGAGCAGAGGCAGAGCGCGCGGCAGCTGGGCGGGGAGGACGGAGCAGAGGCAGAGCGCGCGGCAGCTGGGCGGGGAGGACGGAGCAGAGGCAGAGCGCGCGGCAGCTGGGCGGGGAGGACGGAGCAGAGGCAGAGAGTGCGGCAGCTGGGCAGGGAGGACTGGGCAGAGGCAGAGAGCGCGGCAGCTGGGCAGGGAGGACGGAGCTAGAGGCAGAGCGCGCTGCAGCTGGGCAGGGAGGACCGGGCAGAGGCAGAGAGTGCGGCAGCTGGGCGGGGAGGACGGAGCAGAGGCAGAGTGCGCGGCAGCTGGGTGGGGAGGACGGAGCAGAGGCAGAGAGTGCGGCAGCTGGGCAGGGAGGACTGGGCAGAGGCAGAGAGCGCGGCAGCTGGGCAGGGAGGACGGAGCTAGAGGCAGAGCGCGCTGCAGCTGGGCAGGGAGGACCGGGCAGAGGCAGAGAGTGCGGCAGGCGGGGGGGGGGGGCC
>NW_006160087.1:1342827-1343801 GCF_000334495.1 Tupaia belangeri chinensis | reverse complement strand
GGGGGGGGGAGGGCCTCAGATGTGGCACGCTGGCTGATCCATGCCATCCGCCAGGCCAGCCCAGTCACAAGCAGGTGCCTTCTCTGTGGGAGGGCCCATGGGGGCCAAGCCAATTCCTGGAGGCCGGAGGTCTCGTGCCCACCCCAGGAGGACGCCACCCCTGGAGGGCTGGTACCTGCGTCCTAGCTGAGAAGGGAGGAGGGCTGCTCCGCACATCACTGGCCCAGGAGGGAAGGGCCGGCTCTAGAAGAGCGAGTGGTTACCTTTCTCCCAGCGCGTCCTAGCTGAGAAGGGAGGAGAGCTGCTCCGCACATCACAGGCCCAGGAGGGAAGGGCCGGTTCTAGAAGAGCGAGTGGTTACCTTTCTCCCAGAATGCCGTGTGAGGATTCCCAACACAGAGATAACTATCCATTACGGCTAAATTAACACCGATGAAGATCCCCGACGAGACCCAAACACTCCAATGTGTTCATTTCAAACCTCCCCCTTCTTTTCTTTTCTTTTTTGCAAATTACTGGGATCTTAAAGTAGTGGAAGTGGAGTCAGGTGAAGAACTTGGGACTTCCAGGGCAGGAAGGGCCTTTCGGGGAGTCCTCTAGCTCACCCAGTGAGGCGAGTCACGGTCAGGGCAGACCTCGAACCCTTCCAAGGAGGTCTCCCAGGAGACGGCTGGGGAAGTTCTTCCTGGGTCTAACCAGGTACCTGCTGCAGCACTGCAGCCCTCCTCCGGGAGACGGCAGGGTGGCCCAGAGCCTGGCGGCAGAGGGAGTAGGGCTGCCCCGTGTTCTCCTCCCCAGGACCCTCCCACCGCTTACCTGAGAAGGTGATGTTGAACCCCTCGTAGGACATGGAGAAGTCGGAAATGAAGCGGACCTGGGCAGTGAAGTTGCCGTAAAGCCCCGCGCTGATGGGGGCTGGCAGCCGGGAGCCAGTCAGCCGCCTCAGGGGCTGGGCGAAGCGGCCGTTCTCGGTG